>NW_023494798.1:31842278-32069778 GCF_904425465.1 Colossoma macropomum | reverse complement strand
AAGTAATGCGTTCTTAATGGCTGGAGCCACCAGCATTTTTCCCTCATTAAATATGGGGAATTATGTTGAACTATATACTGTTGCAAGTATTATCAGAAATATTTACATATTTACATATGCACAGATTTACACAACATTTACAGTGTTTACATATTTAGACCGTTTGCTTAACAGTTACATTCTCAGTCAAAGTCAAAGTGAATTTGTCATTCAAACTATACAACAAGCAGTCCACAGCTGAACGAGACTGTTTCTCCAACTCCAACATGCAAAAATATACATAAATATAACATAAAAGGCAACTGCACATAGACATACATAGTAGGCAGTATAGACAGACATAAAACATACAATTTTATATATATATATTTATAAGAATATTGCATGTTGTGTATTGCTCAGTGAATTGGCATTGATTAGTTGGCAGTTTACATGACGACAGTGCACATTTTAGTGGCCCATATTGTGGAAAACGAGAGTTTCCACCACTTTTCTTGAAATAAGACTTCGGTGAAGTATGTAAACATTCACAAAGCTTCACTTCTCAGTCATGTCATGACACTTGTGTGGGTTTATGTACGAAAAACAATAATCCATTCTTATATGACCGTTTTCCAAACTCTCTTTATCCCTTAGAACTAAACAGGGTGTTGATGTTACTGTGCCTTTAAGACTGATACATGTAAATTACATCGGTTCTGACTGCCGTTCTTTATTGTGCATCATTCAAACACTGCTTGTAACTTAAATATAAATGTATAATATACAATAAATATATAAATGTGTTGGCTTTTCCTGACATCACAAAAACATTCAATTCAAAATGGGCTGTTTTTTGCAGCTTAGCTGTCATATATGCATTATATGGACTGCGCATGTTATGAATTTTAACAGTGTTCATATACTACATCAAACTCTTATTATGAAGATCTGCTATTCAAAGATGTGGGGCCCTCTAGGGGCCTCCGAGTTTATTTTGGAAACTTTGCCAGGCTCTGCCTGGTTGCTGTTTTCCCAGTTAAATCTTATTGTCATCATTTCTTACACATACTAATTTCTCAATTAGCTGCCAAAATAATCGGTAGATTACTGTAATAATCGGTGTCAGCTCTAGTGTGATGTGTTCATGTAAATAAACCTTGAATGTGTTATATTGTTGCAAACTGACACAGAAAACATCTGTGTTAAAACCATTTTGTGGCTGGGGGTACCCAAACTTTTGACAGGCAGGGTGCATGCACGCTCGCGCGCTCTCTTTCTCGTCTAAGTGCCCCCCCTGATTGGAGCAGAAGGGTGTTTAAAAGGCATTAGCGAGGTGGGCAGCGGTGCTGTCAGTTCGCTTCTCTCTCCGTGGCTGAAGCGCAGCTACACCGGCTCTGCTCCGTCCTGCTTTCTGCTTTCTAACGAGCGTTTGACCTCAGGCCGTGCCGGCGAGCCGAGCGCTCGGAGCCAGAGCTCGGGAATGGAGTGAATTATTGATAGCCGGACGGTCAGCGCTTCAGGCCCACCAGCTGGTGAATAGCAGCCAGGCTTTCTGCCCACCTTCAGCAGTTCCTATTGGCCAGAACACCACCGTGGATACGGTCGATATGGCTGCTCTGTCGCCAAGGAGCATCCTTTTTTCTGCCCAGTGTCTTCTTATTGTGTGAGTTGCTATTTGTGGTCCCCGAAAAATGCAGCGTTGGTGACTGTGGAGGGAAAGGCATGTGTAGAAATAGCTTTCGGCCTGTCTGTGTTTTTTTCCACTCACTGCTTTGTTTCCCTTTGTTCTCCTCTCAGTTTTCTTCACTGTTGGCCGTTCCTCGTTCATATGCATCGCTTTTCTCTCCTCCTCGCATGAAGGAGACCGTAGAGGAAGTGCAGTGGGTGCCTCTAGAACGCCACCTGCTGCCTGAGAGCTGAACTGGTCAGCATGGTACTCCAGTACACTCATCTCTTGAGCTATTGCAAGTGTTTTTATTTTTTTTGTCTACTTCCTTATAATAACTGTTCATTAACAGATAAGGTGCACATTTATGACTCTATTCAATTCTATTAAGCTTCCGAGGAAATGATTCACTGCATCATGGAATCTCGAACTGCGTCATGATTTAATGATTGGAGCAGCTGAACTGGTATTATAGATTGTTCCATTATTACTGTTTTCACGGTGACGATGATGATTATTACTGTTAGATTTCATTTTTTCATTATTTCTTTATTTATTATCATGATCAGATGTCTCTTGTGTGGCATAGTTGCGGCACAATAGTGGAATATACAACATATATATATACAAAATACACCAAATGTTGACAGTAAAAACAAGCCATATTTTAATTTTTGTTTTTAAAGGGCCCATATCCTGTATATTTATGATGATCTAGGTACTAAAAACAGTCATTTATTTTTACCTGACCGTTTTCCAACCTCTCATTATCCCTAAGAACTAAACAGGCTGTTTTTGTTATTATGTAATTAAGCTCTGTTCTGATTGGCTGTCCTGTATTGTGCCTCTTTCAAAACACAGTCCGAGCTGCAACACTCCCTTATAACTGCTGTAGGCACAGTAGGCGGATATGTGTAAATTGTGACATCACAAATACAGTAATTTTAAGACAGACTATATTTGCAGCTCAGTTTCCATATAAAGACTGTATAAACTAAACAGTGTGTTTTGAAACAATGTTTACATAATGCATCAAACTCTTTTACTTCAAAGAAAAACAGTTTGCCATGAAATGGGCACTTTAAGATGCCCTGAGAGCTTTATTTTGGTGAAAAACAGAGCTAATACTTTATTGTATACTAGTCTAAAAGATTATACACAATTCTAACATGGCAAAATCGATATGGATGAGTTACCACAGTCAGACTGATGCATATTTTACCATTTATTGATTGCACTTCTAATTTCTTCAGCTTGGACTGTTTGGTGCTTATCACTGACACTCTCTGAGCTGCTCTTCCTGCTCAGTGTCTGTGTGTGATGTTTTAGAGCTGGTTACAGGTGAACTGTTGTAGCTTCTGTGGTTCATTGTCTAGTTCTGGACTCTTGCTCTTCCTTAAATGGTCAGCTGTGGTCAGGAAGGGAGAGTCAGTGAAGGAGAACAGCTCGCAGGCTAAAAGTATCGCGTGATCACCGGGGTTTCCCATGTTTGTCACCACATAATTGTTTGATTGTGTGTGTAATCATTTCTTTCTGGGGACCAAATCCCTTCGGTCTGATGAAAATATACACATTTAGTTGTTGTGGGGACATTAGTCTGCTCTCCATGAAGGAAAAATGCCCCCCAAAAAAGACAGCTTTTATTAGAAAAAGTACAAAAAAACAATGCTGCTCATTTGGTTGCTGATGTTAAGGTTAGAGCTGGGTCAGGAGGAGCACCCTGGTCAAATTCTGTCATTGATTCGCTAAGTGAATATAGTTAACACACCCTCTACAGAGAACACACTGAAATATGGCATTTTTTGACATATTGGGGAAAAAAAAAGAAACCTGAAATATAAAAGGTGCCATAATTTTTGCACAGGCCACAATTTATGTTTTATGTTTCTAATGTTAAATTCAGTAAATAAACAGTAATGGTGCATTAAAATGTCCTGTAGAGGATGTGTTCACTAATTTACACTTAGAAAATCAACACAATATGGAATTTGACCGGGGCACCCAAACATTTGCATATGACTGTATGATATATGAACTGTTCATTGGTTGGAATATGCAGCCACTGTTGTTCTCACTGGATGTTAGTGATGAAAACTAGAAACTGCGTTCTCTGTGGGAAATGTTACATGGAAGTGTTACTGAATTACTAAAAGTAATAAATACATGCTGATGAAGCTTATTTTACCCACTTACATAGCTGCAACAAAATACACTGCTTTAAAAATGAAAACAACCTTGAAATTTGATTATATAAGGCAAATTTAATTAATTAAAGCTGCACTGTTTAAGATTTGGGGATTTGGAGACCTCTGTGGAGGAAATATGTAACTGCACGCAACGTGTAGAAGAACATTTTGTATTCTGGGTTGTGCTTCGGACCCCTTCCCTAAAAAAAGAATGAATCTGATAATTGAAAGAGAATCTAAAGAGCAGCGCACGCTCACCACTCATTTTAGCCTGCTTTTATCCTCCTCAATCAGTAATGCTACTATTTTCAATTTTAACCAAAAGAAACTCACATAGTCCTTACATAGTGTTGCTTTAAGTAATCCACTGATTTTTTTATGATTAATAATCACAAAAGTGGCCAAACAATTTGACTTTACTAACAGTAGCAAACAGTGCATTCCCATTTTTAAGTCTTTAAAAAAGATATAGTCGAATGAATGAGTCAGATTAAGTAATTTGGGTTTTGTTTTTAATTTTCAATTGAGAGAAAAACTTAAACGTGACATTTTCTGCAAATTATATTCGTAATCTTATACACAGGCCACATTTTATGTTTTATTTTTCCCCCGATATATTAAATTGAGCAAATCAACAGTAATTATGCATTAAAGTGTGCAGAAGTGTGTTCTCTGTAGAGGATGTGTAAACTTATTTACACTTATACAGCAGTTAGTTCCGGCCACGCAAGCTGACTGGTTGAGAAGCGTAATAACTGTGCTGTTATTTCACCACAACAACACACTTTTTTCACAAACATTATATCACTCTGCTGCTAAGCAACGACTTTGACCGCCGTAGGAGACACTCAAGCCATTTGAACGTTATTACTTCTTACTTTGCCACAAACAGAAAATGGACACTTTTAAGATCACATTTGACCGACAGCCGATTTGGTCAGACACTGAAGATGAGACGACACTAAATTCCCAAACTGTCATCACCACTGAGCAGCTTTTCAGTCGGCAGCTGTGACAGAAGAACAGCTAAACAACCTGGAATCAGCCAGAAATGAACCCAACACCATTCGCCAAACTAAACGGGCTGTAAGATGCTTTACAGACTGGCTGGAACAAAACAACATTAATACTGATCTGGCAAAAACTGACAAAACTGAGCTAAACTTGATATTGCGGCAGTTTTATGGTTCAATTGACACTTCAAAAGGCGAGGCTCACAGCAGGCTGTGCAGCGAGAGAGCGGAGCTCATTACTCTGATGCAGCAACAAGCTGCTTGTTAAGGAACTATAATTTGGTGAAGGAACTGCGAACATTAAAACATATTAAACGCCGCGTTCACGGCCCAGTTTATTAATTTATTACTTTATTTATTTAACTATTGTATAAAAACAATAGAACACGAGAGGGAGTGTGTTATCTCTCCTTCGGCTCGTGCCTGCGACCAAATCACAGCCGTGATGTTATTTCGCACTCCCTCTCATGTTCTATTGCTTAATTAGAACATCAACAAAGCATGGAATTGGACCGGGGCGGCCAAACTTTTGCAAACAACTGTAATTAAAAACATTAAAAGACTATGTGGTCAAAACAGTTATGTAAACGGGTCCATCAGGCTCTGTTTCTCACATTAAGAGAGACAGCAGTTTAAAAAATTCATTATCATAATGCAAACCATGACGCCTCTATTCTCATCTCCGTCAAACAGAATCCCCATAGAAGGAACTGACCAACACATGATTATTGCCAGCAGTGGAATAAAGCTGAGCCTCAGAAACGTGTGGAAAATGCAGAAATCAGCTCTAGAGTAGATGTGATTCATCTGGGAGGAGAATCTGTCTGAGTTTGTGGCTGAGTGTGAAGAGCCTGAAGAACATGTGTAAGCTGTTTAGATGTTTTGAGTCTTCATGAACCAGTCAGTGTGTGTGCTTGAACTTACACAAAACCTGGAAGTTCACATTCTCCCGCTGCTTTGAGAACAGATGGGGCAAATCGTTGAACCTGCTCTACTATTCAAAGGTTTGGAATCACTTGCCATAATAACACATTTTGTTGTTTTATGTACAATAAAGACTCATACAGTTACTTTTGTATATAAAATAAATATTTTGGCTTCTTGAAAACAAGGTGAATTTAGAATGGTTTAATGATTAATTTAATTAGAATATTTCATGGTTTGAGAGTCCTTTGTTTCACTGGGAAATCAAAACACTGGAACATTTCTGGTGGAGTCCCACAGGGTTCAATCTTAGGGCCTTTGCTTTTCTGTTTGAACGTGTTACCACTAAGTAATGGCACTAGGATGCATGATATCAATTAGCATATATATGCGTAGCTACGCATTTCCATTCTTTATGAAAATCAAGATTGACAGGTTTACCAGATATTGTCATATTTCGTAGTGAATATTGCAAAAAAATCTCTGCAACTCAATCAAGAAAAACTGTAATTCAGAAAGATCCTTTGTAAGGATACTTTCACTTTATATACCAAACCTGAAGTATGAATCCTGGGTGTAATCTCAGACTCTGAGCTTTGTTTTATCCCACATGTAAACACAGTCACTAAAGTAGCTTTTTATCATTTGAGAAATATCACTAAAGCGCAGCCTTTTCTATCTCAGAGCAACGCAGCAAAACTTCTTAATGCATTTGTTACAGGCAAAGTTCATGCTCTGTTTACTGAGCTTCCTAAGAAAACAACACATCCTCTACAACTCGTACAAAACGCAGCAGCACGGATCCTAACAAAAACAGAACGGAGAGATCAGATCCCCCCATTTAGAAACTGCACTGGCTGCCTGTTTGTTTTAGGATAGATTGATAGATAGGTTGTTTCTAGAGCTCTAAATGGCTTTAAAGCCCCTGTGTACCTCACAGAATCTCTCTCTCTTGATTCCTCTCATGATTTTGGAATAAGAGTTTAATGTCCTATGTAAACATTGTTGAAGGTTCAAAATGTACCATTCAATTCCAGACCATACAGTCCATACAGGGAAGGGCACAACACACGTTAGAGAATCTTTGCGTGCAGTTACACATTTCTGCCAGAGAGGTCTCCAGATCCCTTAAACGAATATCGTGCAGCTTTAAAGTACTTAGGAAACTAGAAACACATCAAAATATTACTAAAAGCTACTCTAAGAACTAAAAACTAAAAAAATAACTCCTCCAGGAAGTAAGACTTGGGGATTTGGAGACCTCTTGGTGGAAAAGCGTAATAGCACAAGTAGTACCGAAGATAATTTTGTAACGTGGGTTGTGGTTCAGACCGCTTCCCAGAGCGGACGAATCTGATGATTGAAAGAGAATTCAAAGAGAACTAAACTTGGTGAAGGAGCGTCTTCAGAGGATGTGAGTGAATTAGCTACTATTGTCATCACATCTTCATCAGTATAGTGTTGATTTTGCATTTGAGCCGGACCTTCTTTCTGAGTCTGTGTGTGTGACATTAATATGTAAAGACGTACGACGTGGTGCGAAAAACTCCCAACCCGACATCTCTGTCTTTTATATGATTATTTGAGGTTTAACAGTGCGACTCACCATGTTTTAGCCTGTAATGATACTCCTTACAATTTCAACCAAAAAATCTTACATAGCTTTAGCTCCATCCTCCCTCCGGAGTGCAAGGTGGGATAGAGACAGAGGTAGAAAGTTAGAGAGTATGAAGGGAGACAGGGAGGTTTTGAGTCTTGTTTTTGCGCGTCAAGGCCGTGGAATCTGAACTGGCTAACCTTTCCCAGCAGCTGCTGCTGTTTGAACACTCTGCTCTGATCCAAAGATTACACAACCTAGAGGAACAGCTCCAGCACCACTGCCCACTGTAGTGGAGGGAGGGGGGCGATCACCCTCACCCTCCTTTCACTCTTTAAAGTTTGGCACAAAATTCCAGTTTACAGTTTCCTGTCCTTATACCGGATGTAGTTGATCAGCCAAGACAGGTTTGCTTCTTTAGTTTAGCGCTGGAGCTACGAGGCTAATGTGATTGAGGCTTATAGTTAGCAGTGAGTTAGCATCGTGCTAATAGCTTGCCTGAGTCATCACATACTTGTCTGAAAGCATGAGTTGTTAACCCTTTAAGGGCAATGCAAACGTGGTTATTTCAGCTGTTCTGCTCTTCTCCCTTAATATTGTGATTTCTCAGAAAATGCGTCGATTTTTATTTAGTCTTGCAAACTACAAGGTGTCCCAAAAAAATGGACATCATTTGAGATGTGAATATCTGAGTAACTACATGTCCTCAGCAAACGAAATTAAATAGGCTTCATGTTGAACAATACAAGATTTATTTATCAAAATTCGGACAAGAAATTCAGAGGGATGTAGATTTTATAACCGATTTCACAGCTTCACAGATGTAATATCTTCCGATACTGGTGGTCATCCAGACCCCTCTGCCCTGCACAGACAGCCTTCCTCTTTGAATTTTTGTGCAATGTCCAAATCTGCTGTCCAGTTGGTGCATTTTTATTGAATTTTCTCGAAAATGCACGCTGCCCACTCTTGTTTGACTGTGTTTGAGCATATTCTAACACACAAAATGCCTTTTCATTTCTAGTGAAGGCCATTCTTCAACCTGAAAAAACATTACAAATTAAACTTGGTTAGTTTTTACACATTTTGTTAAAATTTGAGATCATTTGAGGGAGAATTGGCTGTTATTAGACTATGAAATGATGTCAGTTTTTTTGGGACACCCTGTACATTTTTGTACAAGAAAACACGTTAATTTTTCCATGTTTATAGACAACAGTGAGTCATACAGTGTTAGAAACCACGTAAGCAAGTCTATTAGAGATACTGAACATCTCCACACAGTTTGTGGCAAATGGGTGATGTTTGTATTCACGCAGTTAGCACAATGCTAGTTGGTGTACATCAGCTTCCATTTACAGGTCTACATTCCTGTGGTTGCCCGCCATAATATCTTGCGGCGCGGGACTTATTTTCAGTGCTGCACACGGGAGTGGGCAGGAAACCAGCCCACTGCAGGCGGGAGTGGGCTGAAGCACACATGTAGAGAAATCCTGCAAATTAATGAATAGCCTGAGTAAAGTAAAATGATCACAAATATATAAATATATAAACAACATAAAATCATAACAATAAAAAGTTAAAATAGATAAAGTCATTCTAAAGCCCATGTGTCAAACACAAGGCCCGTGGGCCGGATTAGGCCCACCACACAATCCTTTTAGGCCCGCAAAAGTATTTTAACTTTCTATTAATATTAGCATGTTTCACAATGTGCTGCACTGCAGTACCCAGCATGCACTGCAGCATAATGTGCTCTGACTCTTCTATCCCAACAAATGTCTCTGGGACAGCAGTTACACCTCAATTCTACACAATTCTACACAATATCTCACCTGTCATATCACCAAACACATTACCTGCACTTCGGCTGCAGTTTAACCAATAGAAACACCCAACATCAGCTCAGCAGCTCAGAAACTGAGCCCAGGTATTAATGAACCTGCAGCAAAGAAAGGATGCCAGGTTCAAACAAATAGGTGGGTTTAAAAGTCTCAGCAACTGGGGACATTTACATTTTGAATATTTTAAGCATTCATGTAATATTTCAAGGTCTACTGCAAGTGTCTGTATTTTACTGTTGGGGTTTTTTGCATATTTTGAATAAATAATGTCCAGTTTGACACCCCTGTTCTAAAGATTTGTGAAGCAACTGATCACGTGAACAACACACAAATTCTCAAAGCTTACAGAGACGGCAGAGCCTTCAGTCCGACGGCCACAGCTGCCCAACAAAACGTCAAAAATAACCACTCTGTGGTTTAATTCCTGCTTTGTGTTTACTGGGAATAAATGGCATTTGGTGAAGTTCCTCACAGTGAGCCTGATGACCATGACTGCCATGTTATTTCAGCAGAGAATAATGTATTTGTGAATAGACTGTGTCAGATATTGGATGTCAGTTCGCCTTGTTGGAAGTGGAGGCGGGAGCGGGACTAAACGTTTCAGTTGCGAGGGGAAGCGGGACAAATGATTCCAATTTTATGCGGGAGCAGAAACGGGTGGGCGAGGGTCCTCTACTTACATTACTTGTTAGCTACATTAGCCTTGTAGCTCCAGTGCAAATTAGATTTTTAGCCTAACTAAGACAATTAGGTTTTTGGCCCAACTATCCCTTTTAGCTTCATACTGCTTATATTGGTAACATAGTTAATCTATCTCTCTCTCTCTCTTTCTCTCTCTCTCTCTCTCTCTCTCAGGCTCTGGATGGTAATGTGTATGATCACGTGAAGGATTACTTGATGTCGTTCTGCCGGACGGAGTTGGAAGCGGTCCAGGCCGTCCACAACACGTTCCAGTTTCTCCTGGAGAAGTCCAGTCGAGTGAGTCTCACACACACCTCCTCTTTCAGCTTCATCCGTCTCTTAGTCAACATTCTCTCTCTCTCTCTCTCTCTCACTCTCACTCTCACTCTCTCTTCCTCTGCATTCCCAGAAATAGCTGTGCTCTGCCAGCTCCTCATTAGCTGCTCCCCTATGAAGAAAGTCCCTTTGCTGCACACATACAGACGTCTGCACACACACACAGTGAATAAATACACAGAATTACACCGGCCCTCTTCCTTCTGCTGTATTCAATCAGGAAACACGGGAGAGAGCGGGACTCCACCCCTCAGAGAGAGCCGCAGTCACCTTGGGAGGTGTTTACACATACGCCGTGCGGCTCAGTAGCTCACCTGCTGCCCGTCCTGTTTAGTCCCTTTCACAGTGTCAACACATGTAGCTCGCAGTTTTCAAGCTAGAGCCATAAAACTATTCAGGATCATAGAGCCTCTACAGAAATAGTGGGCTTGTGTGTTCGGGACTGAATGTACATAATGCATTCTGTAACTGCAAAACCTTAGCAACCACCTGAGATACCATAGCAATGGCCTAGCAACACCTTAGCAACCACTTGAGATACCATAGCAATGGCCTAGCAATACCTTAGCAACCACCTGAGATACCATAGCAATGGCCTAGCAATACCTTAGCAACCACCTGAGATACCATAGCCATGGCCTAGCAACACCTTAGCGACCACCTGGGATACCATAGCAATGGCCTAGTAACACATTAGCAACCACCTGAGATACCATAGCAATGGCCTAGCAACACCTTAGCGACCACCTGAGATACCATAGTCATGGCCTAGCAACACCTTAGCGACCACCTGGGATACCATAGCTAACAATGGCCTAGCAACACCTTAGCAACCACCTGAGATACCACAGCAATGGCCTAGCAACACCTTAGCGACCACCTGAGATACCACAGCAATGGACTAGCAACACTTTGGCTACCACCCTGGTGGCACATTAAATGAACAAATATTACTCACCGCTGCCCTCTAAAGGTGTTATAAGATACTCAGATTTGTGCTCAGGCGAGCACAGAGAACATAGAGACCAAAAGACCAAACATGGACATTAACAGGTAAATTTTTGACCATTTTTAATTCTGTCTCCCTCTTTAAGGTGGTGCAGGACTTCAACCAGCAGCTGTTCCTACAGGAGAATCCTGTTTTCCACAAAGCACAAGACTTCCAGTTTCAGCCTTGTGACAGTGACACGGTGAGTCTTATACGCAAACATACACACAAACATGTATCATTTATGTACAGTATTTTCATGTTGCATATGAAAGTCACACGACTGTAACAGAATGTTTCTTAATAAATGACAACAAAACTTGACTGACAAATTTATCATCAGCCAGTCTGCAGTAAATAATCTTAATAATTTTGGAGAGTTTATGTGAAGGTGAGACTTCCTTCCATTCTATAATTTGATGTTGCAGTTATATGCTATACACAATTACAGTCGCAGGCTAAAAGGAATTCATTCACTAAACTGACGTTGCAGTACAGTGTCAGTGTCAGTGTCGAAGAACTAGCACAAGTTTTAAAGAACTAGTGTTGAACAGCTACCAGCAGCGTTGAAGAAATAGTGTCAGTGTTGGAGCAGCACCAGTGTTGAAGAACTAGCGCCAGTGTTGAAGAACTAGTGTTGAAGTACTAGTGTTGAAGAACTAGCGCCAGTGTTGAAGAACTAGTGTTGAAGTACTAGTGTTAAAGAACTAGCGCCAGTGTTGAAGAACTAGCGCCAGTGTTGAAGAACTAGCGCCAGTGTTGAAGAACTACGGCCAGTTTTGAAGAACTAGCGCCAGTGTTGAAGAACTAGTGTTGAAGTACTAGTGTTGAAGAACTAGCGCCAGTGTTGAAGAACTAGCGCCAGTGTTGAAGAACTAGTGTTGAAGTACTAGTGTTAAAGAACTAGCGCCAGTGTTGAAGAACTAGCGCCAGTGTTGAAGAACTAGCGCCAGTGTTGAAGAACTACGGCCAGTTTTGAAGAACTAGCGCCAGTGTTGAAGAACTAGCGCCAGTGTTGAAGAACTAGTGTTGAAGTACTAGTGTTGAAGAACTAGCGCCAGTGTTGAAGAACTAGCGCCAGTGTTGAAGAACTAGGGCCAGTGTTGAAGAACTAGCGCCAGTGTTGAAGAACTATCACCAGTGTTGAAGAACTAGGGCCAGTGTTGAAGAACTAGCATCAGTGTTGAAGAACTAGGGCCAGTGTTGAAGAACTATCACCAGTGTTGAAGAACTATCACCAGTGTTGAAGAACGAGGACCAGTGTTGAAGAACTAGGACCAGTGTTGAAGAACTAGGGCCAGTGTTGAAGAACTAGCATCAGTGTTTAAGAACTAGGACCAGTGTTGAAGAACTAGGGCCAGTGTTGAAGAACTATCACCAGTGTTGAAGAACTATCACCAGTGTTGAAGAACTAGGACCAGTGTTGAAGAACTAGGGCCAGTGTTGAAGAACTAGCATCAGTGTTTAAGAACTAGGACCAGTGTTGAAGAACTAGGGCCAGTGTTGAAGAACTATCATCAGTATTTAAGAACTAGGACCAGTGTTGAAGAACTAGGACCAGTGTTGAAGAACTAGGACCAGTGTTGAAGAACTAGTGTTGAAGAACTAGGACCAGTATTGAAGAACTAGTGTTGAAGAACTAGGACCAGTGTTGAAGAACTAGTGTTGAAGAACTAGGGCCAGTATTGAAGAACTAGTGTTGAAGAACTAGGACCAGTGTTGAAGAACTAGTGTTGAAGAACTAGGACCAGTGTTGAAGAACTAGTGTTGAAGAACTAGGGCCAGTGTTGAAGAACTAGTGTTGAAGAACTAGGGCCAGTATTGAAGAACTAGTGTTGAAGAACTAGGGCCAGTATTGAAGAACTAGTGTTGAAGAACTAGGGCCAGTATTGAAGAACCTACAACAATTTGTTGAATTGGCAACAAGCCAAAGAAAGACCAGCAGTGTCGAAGAACCAGCAACAATATTAAAGAACTAGCATTAATATCAAAGAACTAGCAACCAATTTGAAGAACTAGTACCAGAGATGGAGAATCAGCCGCAGTCTCAAAGAAGTAGCGGTAATGTGGAAGAGTTGGTGCCGTTTAAGGCTGAATAATGATGGGCTTTTCTTCTGTGGGAATTTTCACCTGAACACTGTTCTTTATACTCCTTTTCCCCTTTTTAGTGTTTCCTCAGCTGAAAGACTGTTGTGTTATGAATTAAAGTGCCCTTTCAGTTCCACACGGTATAAAAACACAGAGCAGCTTCCATTGTGGCCAGAAAGTGAATCATCTCTGCCTTTGTCTTCTTCAGGAACCTCTGCGTTTTTGAGGATTGAGATTTTATTTAGATGCTACATCTTTATCACTCATCACCTTCGCGCGCTCACACGTTTCAGCATCGTGCTACACCTCAGGAAGAGGAAAAACGCCTCTCTCTATATTTATCCTCTCCAGCAGACGCCTGCAGACGCCCGTGAGACGGAACACACACTCGCTCGCTCACTCGCTCGCTCACTCGCTCCCGTGATTTACACAGCAGCGCTGATTAAAACGTCTCTCTGAGTTTAGAACAGGGCTGTTCAGTCTTTTTGTCTTTATTTTGGCTAGAAAGCTCGCTCTCTCTCTCTCTCTCTCTCTCTCTCTCTCTCTCTCTCTCTCTCTCTCTCTCTCCCTCCCTCTCTCTCTTCTTTCTCTCTTATCTCTCTCTTCTCTCTCTCTCTCTCTCTCTCTCTCTCTCTCTCTCTCTCTCTCTCTTTCTCTCTCTCCCTCCCTCTCTCTCTTCTTTCTCTCTTATCTCTCTCTTCTCTCTCTCTCTCTCTCTGTCTTTCCCTTTCTCCTACCCCTCCCTTCTCTCTCTCTTTCACACTGTTTCTCTCTCACAGCCTCCCTCTGTCTCTCTCTCACAGCCTCCCTCTGTCTCTCTCTCTTTCTCTCTCTCTCTCACTCACTCTCTCTGTCTCTCTCTCTTTCTGTCTCCCTCTGTCTCTCTCACTCTCTCTCTCTCTCACTCACTTTCTTTCTCTCCCTCTCTTTCTCTCTGACTGTCTCTCTATCTCAGTCTCCCTGTCTCTCTCTCTTCCTTTCTCCTACTCCTCTCTCTCTCTCTCTCTCTCTCTCTCCTCTCTCTTTGCCACTCTCCCTTTTCACTTTCTCTTTCTGTCACTTCTCTCGCTCACTTTTTCTTTCTCTCACTTTCGTCCACTCCCGGTCTTTCTGAATTTTTCTTTCTCTTTCTCTCTGTTCATCTAAAAGTTTCTCTTTCTCTCTGTCTATTTCTGTCTCTCTGTCTCTTTCCTTCTCTCTCATTCTTTCTCTTTCATTCTGTCCATTTCATGCTTTTCTCAAGTTGTCTTTCTCTGCATCTCTCTCTCTCCCTCCCTCTCTCTCTCTGTGTTTTTCTCTGCATATCTCTCTCTCTGCCTCTCTATCTCTCTCTCTTTCTCTGCGTCTCTCTCACTCTTTCTTTTTGTTCTTTCTTTCTTGTTATTCCTGCCTCGTTTGACGTGCTGTCAGCTTATTAACCCAAACCTCCAGATCTCCTCTGATCTTCATCTTTCTTTTCCAGTTTTTATTCTCTTGTTTACACTCTTGTTCTCCTTCTTGAATCTTTTCATGGTTGCTGGATTTTGTCTCGCTAACTTTGCTGTCTGAAAACTAAGGCTGTCCCTGATTAAGGATGTGTTATTAATGTGTTTATTACACTTTTTAAGCATGACTGCATAATTGAGTGTTTGAGTTGTAAACAGAGTCATTCGGAGTGGTTTGGTGTGAAATGGTTCAGATGTCTTTACAGTGATGGTGATAGGAACCAGGAGTCACCATGACTACAACACAAATATAGACATTTAATTTACTATCCAAAACCACCAGTGAACCTACATGAGTCTTCTGAGTTTATATGGATGTTGATGGTGATAAAATAATGATAAATCTGAAAAAGTGCCATGTATGCACCTCAGTTCATTTTAGGCCAAAACCTCTCAAAACTATCATAAAACAAGACATCAGGCAGTGAATTCATAACCATTGTATGTAATAACTCTCTGGGAGGGAGCTTTTAGAGGTGGACGTCTGGTTCCTATCACCATCACTGACCCGTCAATGCTCCACCCACAACAATTCTTTCATAGTAACTGTTGCTAGGATGGACAAGCTTTACAGAATGCTGGTAAAAATCCAGTTCAGGCTAATGTATCTAAGAGTTTAGAGTCACTAGATAATGTTGAGTTTCCAGATTGAAATGCTGCATTACAGAGATAGACTAAGTTATTATTCTCGCATTACGCGTGACGTCCCACTGTATAGTCGCTGCCATTTGGAGGACCGAATCAGGGTGACTGCGCTGCGCGATGCCTTTAATTAGCTGTGCTTTGTGAATGATTCACCTGCAAGACACGACAGAAGCCGAGAGACACACAGACCTTTAAATCAGGGTTTTCACTCCAGGCTTGGAGCCGCTGCACTGTATAGTTTAGTGTCTCTCTCTGCTGTTCACACCTCGTTCAGCTCAAGAAGGGATTAATTAGCTAATAATATCAGGTATTTTAACCAGGAAACCACA
The DNA here is from genome assembly GCF_904425465.1 of Colossoma macropomum. Lineage (NCBI taxonomy): Eukaryota > Metazoa > Chordata > Actinopteri > Characiformes > Serrasalmidae > Colossoma > Colossoma macropomum. Next base: position 32,054,015 of record NW_023494798.1, on the reverse strand, counting down.
GTTATGCAGTGCAGGGGTTTCAGGACTGGAGCTGAACGCTGAACTAACTGCACTAGCAAACTTACAGAATCACGTCTGTCGAAACACGACGTCGTTTTCCGACCCACGACATTCAGTCTGATATTTAACGCTTATGTTTCTCCATTCAAACCTCATTTAAATCTCCAGAAACAGAGAGTAAAGTAAAGTTATCTAAAGGCCAGCATTGTTCACGTCTGTGTTAATTAGCTGATGTCGTTACCCTCCTATGATGACGGAGTATTTTCTCCTCTTTATGCAGCACCATTGGATCCTTTACCCACCCTGACGTGAAGAGCTGGTGGGCTTCTGTGCTTTTAAGTGCTTTGAGAGTCTCCAGAATAGAGAGAGGGGCTGAGTATGAGATAAATATAAATGTCAGGAAAACAAATTTGGTAGTTTTCCGCCAGTTTAAGTGGAACCAGGAGTTCAGGGGGAAACAGTACAAGGATCACAGCCTGTTTTATCGACATTGTCAAGGTCACGTTTTTTCTCTTCCAGTGTAAGATGAGTAATTTTAGCCCTCTTTCACCTCTAGTTACGTTTGTGCGGAGCAGCGAATCCAGAAATTCGGTCCCAAATATGGCGGCCACAACAGAAAAATCACGGTACTGAAACCCTGGGATATCTAATCGAAACTATAGAAATGTGTCTATTATTAAAACTACACAGAAAACAACAGCAATAAATCTGCCACTATGTTAACATTATCTTAGTTACATGACAATAAAAAAAATAAAAAATCTGATCTCTTTCTCACACACACACACACACACATATATTTATATATATATATATATATATATATATATATATATATTATGTATTCTCATGTTTTGACAAAAAAGACAGTTTGGAGATTAAATTGAAATTTTACCAGCATTCTGTAAAGCTTGTCCAACCTAGCAACAGTTGCTAAGAAGGAATGCATTTGCAGAGAAAGTATGGGTAGTTAAATCTGTTCACAAAGATAAAAAGATACATAAATAAAGTAAAAAACAGTCTAACAGGGTGTTCTTCCACTGCACATTCAAAAACAAGATCTGACAGGAAACAACAGAACTTGGTTCTAGTTCTAGTTCAATTTCCCGCCTACTTCCATCATCTTAAGCAAATAATGATTTTATTGTAGTTTTGTTAATTTTATGTCAGTCCAGAGTTTCTAATTTGGTTAATTAGCTACTTTGCTTGCTAGATATTGTTAGTTTAAATTATGAATTAGCTTAACTACTCTGGAATGCTGTACTGCACTGTTCTGCACACAAATGTCTACAATTGCACAAAATCATGTGCTGAATAAAACAAAGCTCATTTGTCGAATATGAGCAAAAACACTTGTTCTGTGAAGGCTAATAGCATTAGCTTCCTCACTAGCTTACCTTAGCAAACTCTCCTCAAAGTCACCGCTCTAAAAAGTAGCAATCGACCGTAAACAAACGCTTCCAGGTTAAATTGTGGTGCACATGTTGGTGATGGAATCATGCTTGGTGACTTTATCCTCACCTGGACATTAAATCATTCTCTAAATTTGTTGTTTGAGTTGCACTTGTTAGCAAAGACAGAGGAGAACTCAGTTGAACTGGTCCTAATGGTAAAGATCTTGACTAGATACCAAAAACTGTAAAAACTCAGTGACTGTTAGAGCGAGGCCTTCAGTTTGGGATATAAATGCCAAAACTCAGTCAAAACATGAGGGAAAACCCACCTCTACAGTAATGCTAACTTCTACTAGCATCCCTATTGGATTTTTACAGTTTGTTAGCGCTAAGCTAATGCCGATTGGCATGAACATTTTTGGCAGCCCTACATTGTACACAGACATTTGAAGCTGGTAAAAGACATTCATTATCATTAGGTCTTCTCTACAGGGCTTGAAGGTTCCCCTCAGATAAAACCTGGACTTTCAGTGCTGGACCGACAGCCAGTAAGGAAAGCACAGTTCCAGTTTTCTGATTCCAAAGGTTTCTGGCACTTTGTGCAGTGGAAAAACACCTTAGTTGACCAAGATTAGTCGACTGGTGGACGCAGAGGGGACGGCCTTAATGACCACTGATTTTCTCTTAACGTTTTTTCTCTTGCCTTCCTGTCACTAACCTGTCTCTCCTCTAACTCTCTGTTTTCCTTACCCCGCTCTCAACCTGTGTGTGCGCACCTCTCTGTATGTGGTTTCCTGGCTCAGACTCTGAGCTCCGTGCAGCAGTTGGTGGACATTGAGCCATCGGCGGTCAGTGTGATGAGAATGACCTTGGCCCAGGTAGAGCCACACACAGTCAACAACCTCATTTTCCCCATCGTGAAACAGTGCAGTCAGTCCATTTCTGCAAGAACAGTGTCCACTAGGGGTGTACGGGTGCACTGATGCATTGCACAAAAGTTTGGTCAGATGACATGGTTTGGTTGATTTTCTAAGTGTAAATACGTGAACACATCCTCTACAGCGCAGGTGTCAAACACAAGGGAGGCAGGCCAGATCAGGCCTGCCACACAGTCCCATCCGGCCCACGAAAGTATTTTAATTTTCTATTAATATTAGCCCGTTTCACAGTGTGCTGCACTACAGTCCCCAGCATGCACTGCGACGTAATGTGCTCTGACTCTCCTACCCCAACAGAAGTCTATGGGACAGCGGTTACACCTCGAATCAAATCAAATCACGTTTATTGTCACATCAAATACTTTATTTATTCATTTATTTATTTATTTATACCGATCAGGCATAACATTATGACCCTTGTTTCTCATTGTCCATTTTATCAGCTCCACTTACTATATAGGTGCACTTTGTAGTTCTACAGTTACAGACTGTAGTCCATCTGTTTCTCTGATACTTTGTTAGCCCCCTTTTACCCTGTTCTTCAGTGGTCAGGACCCCCATGGACCCTCACAGAGCAGGTACTATTTGGGTGGTGGATCATTCTCAGCACTGCAGTAACACTGACGTGGTGGTGGTGTGTTAGTGTGTGTTGCGCTGGTCTGAGTGGATCAGACACAACAGTGCTGCTGAAGTTTTTAAACACTGTGTCCACTCACTGTCCACTCTATTAGACACTCCTACCTTGTCAGTCCACCTTGTAGATGTAAAGTCAGAGACGACAGCTCATCTGCTGCTGCACAGTTTGTGTTGGTCATCCTCTAGTCCTTCATCAGTGGTCACAGGACGCTGCCCACAGGACGCTGTTTGCTGGATGTTTTTGGTTGGTGGACTATTCTCAGTCCAGCAGTGACACTGAGGTGTTTAAAAACTCCAGCAGCACTGCTGTGTCTGATCCACTCAGACCAGCACAACACACACTAACACACCACCACCACGTCAGTGTCACTGCAGTGCTGAGAATGATCCACCACCCAAATAGTACCTGCTCTGTGAGGGTCCATGGGGGTCCTGACCACTGCAGAACAGGGTAAAAGGGGGCTAACAAAGTATGCAGAGAAACAGATGGACTACAGTCTGTAACTGTAGAACTACAAAGTGCACCTATATAGTAAGTGGAGCTGATAAAATGGACAATGAGCGTAGAAACAAGGAGATGGTCAGAATGTTATGGCTGATCGGTGTAGAAATCTTCCAGATTATACAAGATATGGATAGAAGATGTACAAGATATCAGTCTGTATGTGTAAGTATAGATGTACTAGATTGAAGGTGCAGTAAGATCAGAGTGAGTCTGTTTGAGCTGGATGATGTGTAGATTGTCCATGGAGATCATCGTGGTGATGACTCAGAGGTGCAGTTACAGGCATGTAGACTGATACCAGCACTACTGGCTGTTCAGCAGCCTGATGGCCCTAGGGAAGAAACTGTCTTGGAACTGGCTGGTTCTGGACTTGGCTGAACTGCAGCTGACACTACACAATTCTACACAATGCCACACCAGTCATATCACCAAAATGCATTTCAGCTGCATTTCAGCCAATATAAACACCCAACATCAGCTCAGCAGCTCAGAAATTGAGCCCAAGTCTTAATGAACCTGCAGCTAAGAAAGGATGCCAGGTGTCTGGTTCAGTCTTTAAAAGACTGAGCTCCTGGGGACGTTTAGATTTTGAATATTTCAAGTGTCCATGTAATATTTCAAGGTCTACTACAAGTGTCTGTATTTTACTGCTGACGTTTTTGCATATTTTGAATGAACAATGGTCAGTTCAGGTTACATACATACATCATCTAAACCGCTTATCCTTCTGGGTCGCGGTGGGGTGCTGGAGCCTATCCCAGCTGCCATTGGGCGGAAGGCAGGATACACCCTGGACAGGTCGCCAGTCCATCGCAGGGCAGACAGACAGACAGACATACACATTCCCACACACATTCACACCTAGGGGCAATTTTAGCAATTTTAGCCTGACTGCATGTTTTTGGACTGTGGGAGGAAACCGGAGTACCCGGAGGAAACCCACGCAGACACGGGGAGAACAGGCAAACTCCACACAGAAATGAGCCCGGTCGCCCGGCCGGGAATTGAACCCAGGCCGTTCTTGCTGTGAGGCGACAGCGCTACCCACTGCGCCACCGTGCCGCCCAGTTCAGTTTACAGCACAACATTAATTAAAAATTTAATAAAAACTTTTTTTCTCTGGCCCACAGATTTGATGAGATATTTTAATATGGCCCTTTTACTGGTTTTGACACCCCTGCTCTACAGTACACACATTTCTGCACATTTTAATACACAATTACTGTTTATTTGCTGAATTTAACATAAAACATAAATGTGGCCTGTGCAAATGTTAAGGCACATTTCATATTTTAGGGTTTTTTTCTGGCAAATAAATTGAAAATGCACTAAAATATGCTGACAAAATGCCACATTTATGTTTGTTTCCTGTGGAGGATGATATTTTCACTTAGAAAATGAACAAAACATAATTTTTAAAACAGGTTGTGTTCAAACTTTACGTACGACTGTAATAATCTGGATGTGGTGATTCAAATGTATTGATTTAGAAATGGAAAACGGATTCTAAAATCTGATTGGCTGAGTAGGACTGCACAAAAAAATGGAATCAAAACTGGGATCTCAGTTTGTTACTCAATGAAGTTTGATTCAAGATCAGTGCAACACTGCGATGGTGTCACCAACACACGTCACCGTCATGACATAGCGTTGTTTTTATCTGTGAGAGCACATTTAAAATCACTAGCAGTAACCATGACTTTAAGCACCGCACTGCTGTTGCTTCCAAAGCACTCCTGTGTTATTATTCTGGCCATTTACACCAATAATGCACAGCAAGCTTTCTGCATTGAGTGTTGCGTGATTGACAACAGAAGATTGTCGTGCTCAGGTCTAATTATTTTTATTAAACGGCATGAAAAAAAACCCTTGTAGTGTTAATGGAATAATCTTTCTATATGGAATTATAACCTTCTTGTGCTGCTCACATGAACCACCGAGTGTACTGATGAAGTAAGAACCCATTTTTTGTTTAAACTGAGTGGCTGACAACTTATGTTCTTAACTAGAACCAGGCTGGTCAGCTAGCTAACAGGCTAAAAGAGCCAACAGCCTAAACAACTCCATCATTAATATCACAGGCTTGAATTAAAGCACTTACAGTGTGATTAACTGTAAAACAGCAGTTTTACTCGCTTCAAATATCCGTGTTTCAGTCAGAAGTCGTGTCAAATCCAGGCTGAATCCCAAACGGATCCGTACTCCCTAAACAGTGTTCTAGCTATGAAAGTTTAGAAATTCTAGCCTCTACAGCCAAATAGTGCATCGCGTATCGAGTGTGGATGTGTCTGAGTCCCAAATGACTGTTTCTTAGCTGTATTTTGCTCTGTTGGGCTGCAGGATCCAGTATTTAAACTCCTACGTAGTGCACTATGTAGGGAGCAGGGAGCCGTTTGAGATTAAGCCCCAGCGTGAGAAGAGGGCGCCGCTGAATTGGTGCTAAATCAGACTTGTGGTGGTAATTTGGTGACCAAAAAGTACTTATAAAGCGAAAATTTTTAATTAAACAGTGCTGTGCTCTCATATGTTAATTGTTATACGACAAAAAAAAATTAAAAATCATGAAATGGCCGCAATATACAGCGATTATCACAGGGAAGGGAGATTAAGAACACCTTCTTGTGATAAAATCGCAGTAACGCATGGCCTCTCATGGCTTATTGCTTTAATATTTGCTAAATCGTTCTATGTCATTTGTAACTCGCGTTCCGCTTTGCTGCCATGCCGTGTGGGTCTTGGTATAAAACAAGCTCACGTTAGACTAATTTGTACTGTTGAGTGTTCAAGAGAGTTAAGTTTTTATAAATAGTTTTAATAAATATGTATTTAACAAATAAAAAGCTGTATGAAGGTTTGATTTCAATACAGTCATTACGGTTCCTCTCCCTCTCAGATTTCACCTGGATTGTCTGGTTTATAATCCACAGAATTTGTGTGAAATTACAGACGTTATTGTGCTGAATCGATTCCTAAAGAATCCTAAAAAAGATTTAATCATTGTTAGATTAGAGAGCTACACCCCTAGTGTCCACATGTGTCCACCCTCAGCTCACTGCCATTGCATGTGTTTCTGAAAGCTCCCATGTGTTTGTGTGTGATAGCAGTTGGAGACAGCAGTTTGCCGCAGGTTCGTCCGGTGAATATGACTGTACCTGCGTGGGAGAATTCAAATCATGCCCTTTTGTTAAAGCACTTGATGCTGCAGCTGATACTTTCACTATTCAGTGAGCCAAACCACATCACCATTCAAATCACTGCAAAGCAGTTACCAGTTATCCAGCTGTCTGTTTTAAAAGTTCTGTACTCATTTAAAACGAGGCACAAGAGTTCTTTTCCAAGCATATATTATTAAGATTGCAATATATAGTGTATATATTTACCGGCCACTTTATTGGAAACGCCTACCTTGTGCTTCCACTCACTGGCCACTTTATTAGAAACACCTACCTTGCGCTTCCACTCAATGGCCACTTTATTAGAAACACCTACCATGCGCTTCCACTCACTGGCCACTTTATTAGAAACACCTACCTTGCGCTTCCACTCACTGGCCATTTTATTAGAAACACCTACCTTGTGCTTCCTCTCACTGGCCACTTTATTAGAAACACCTACCATGCGCTTCCACTCACTGGCCACTTTATTAGAAACACCTACCTTGCGCTTCCACTCACTGGCCACTTTATTAGAAGCACCTACCTTGCGCTTCCACTCACTGGCCACTTTATTAGAAACACCTACCTTGCGCTTCCACTCAGTGGCCACTTTATTAGAAACACCTTCCCTTGCGCTTCCACTCACTGGCCACTTTATTAGAAACACCTACCTTGCGCTTCCACTCACTGGCCATTTTATTAGAAACACCTACCTTGTGCTTCCACTCACTGGCCACTTTATTAGAAACACCTACCTTGTATTTCCACTCACTGGCCACTTTATTAGAAACACCTACCTTGCGCTTCCACTCACTGGCCAATTTATTAGAAACATCCTACCTTGCGCTTCCACTCAGTGGCCACTTTATTAGAAACACCTACCTTGCACTTCCACTCACTGGCCACTTTATTAGAAACACCTACCTTGCGCTTCCACTCACTGGCCACTTTATTAGAAACACCTACCTTGCGCTTCCACTCACTGGCCACTTTATTAGAAACACCTACTATGTGCTTCCACTCACTGGCCACTTTATTAGAAACACCTACTATGTGCTTCCACTCACTGGCCACTTTATTAGTGCTACAGGAGAGGGGTGTCTAACGAAGTGGCCAGTGTGTAACTATATTGCAGGCTGTGTACATGCCCAAAGCTAATGTGCGTGCTCAGTATGACAATTAAGATGGCACTGAGGGGTTCTCCTCTCCATAACACACTTCCCACTTCCTGTCTGCATGTCTTCTGGTGATCACTGAGTCTGCATTTTTTGTTTACGTCTTGTGAGTGATGTTCTCTGTTAGTGCTAAATTGATTGGTACAGTTTATGTAGATCCTCATGGAGGCAAATAGATCGATCATCATATAGTCTGTGATACATACACTCCTGCACACACACCTTTATATTTGTAGTCTGGACAGTGCTGTGTTCATTGTGTCATTCATTATGAAATATCTGTAGCACAACAAAAAATGATATCATGGAAAGTGAAATTTGTCCAGTCAAAGTATTTCATATTTTGGATTTTCAGATTGTTTAATATCTAAATGTCTCGACATCTTTATCAGTTGTAAATCATTTTGTGTCTTATTTTATTGGCAGATAATTTTGCTTATTTTAGACAATTTCATAGGATAACATTACATTATTATTATTATTATTAATAATAATAATAATAATAATATTACTAAGAATGTTATCTTTATGTGTCACCTTTCAAAAGCCCAAGGAGGCTCTATATCAGGAAAATAAGACAGTAAGACATAGAGAAATAAGAATTCTTTAGACGTCTGGTTCCCATCACCACCACTGTAAACAATTCTGACTCAGTGAGGTTCTCTAGAATGGAAAGAGGTTTGGTGTGAAACACTCCGTTCTAGAGAAACTTAGACAGAATTGTTCACAGTGGTGGTGATAGGAACCAGACATCCAAAGAGTTTAAAGGGAAATCCCACTGATTTTAACAATTATGCTTAATTTAGTCATTAAGACGTTAACAAACTCATTTACAGTGGTTTGATGCAAAACGGCACATTGGGAAACTTAGCAGCTTGGACTCCTTTATAGTGGTGGTGACAGGAACCAGGGGTCACAATGTTTAATACAGCCATAACACAAATATAGCCATTTTATTTACTATCCAAAACCACCAGTGAACCCACACGAGTCTTCTGAGGTTTATATGGATGTTGATGATGGTAAAATAGTGTTAAATCTGAAAAAATAAGTTTTCTTTGGGGACTGTTTTTTGCCTTAGAATGCCCAGCATGTACGACTCCACCCTGAGTGTATTTTACGTTTTAGGCCAAAACTTTATCTCAAAACTGAAATCAATGTCTGAGGCATCAGGTAGTGTATTCATGACCATTTCATATAATATCTCAAAGGCACTTTTGGTTTTAGAGGCATTGAACTCTTCAGACGTCTGGTTCCTATCACCACCACTGTAAACAATACAGACCCAGTTTGTTAAGAACAGGGCGTTTCACACCAAACCACTCTGAATGACTTTATCTACTTACCTTAACCATTTACTTATGCAGAGATTTTGAAAAGTTGATGGAATTGCCCTTTAAAGGTGCCTCGCATCTAGAGGGGTCTGACTGGAATTGAGGTTTTGTGCCAAAAGCAGTATCAGCTAAGGATTTTTCAGTTAAAAGAGCTCAATTCTGTGCAGATATGACAGTTTAAAGACTTTAGATATGACCTGGTTTGGGGGGTTTTCCCTTAAAGCAGCTTGAGGAATTAGGAAAACACCAGCTCTGTCAGTTAGTCTCTCTCTGTGTCATCAGTTAGCTGTCTTTCTGCCTGTCTCTCTGACTGACCACATGTCTGTCTCCCTCCCTGCTCCATGCTCCTCCACAGCAGCCTCATTCATGCATATTCCACTTGATTAATTAATCCCCTCTAAGCTCATTGGTCAGGATTGGGCTGCGGATGTGGTTCAGTGGGGAAAGAGGGGAGGCTAAGCACAGTTTCAGGAGCCCTGCTTTTGGGCTTGTTATTATGACCACTAAGAAAATTAAAATTTTTGGTTCATTTATTGTCACAATATTCAAAAATATTAGTAGAATATATTGTAATATATTTTCAATGTGTAGTTTTTTGTAAATGGATTAGTGCTGAAAGTTGCACATTGTAATATTGTAACATTTCTAAAAAGGAACCAAAATCTTCTAGTGATGGAATATATGTTTTAGAGAGTTCAGTATTCTGGTTAGCATTGCACAATATGGTCATAATACCATGTTACACTTGTATTGCTACATATTGCATTAGCAGTGTACACCGATCAGGCATAACATTCTGACCACCTCCTTGTTTCTACGCTCGTTGTCCATTTTATCAGCTCCACTTACTATATAGGCGCACTTTGTAGTTCTACAGTTACAGACTGTAGTCCATCTGTTTCTCTGCATACTTTGTTAGCCCCCTTTTACCCTGTTCTTCAGTGGTCAGGACCCCCATGGACCCTCACAGAGCAGGTACTATTTGGGTGGTGGATCATTCTCAGCACTGCAGTAACACTGAGGTGGTGGTGGTGTGTTAGCGTGTGTTGTGCTGGTCTGAGTGGATCAGACACAGCAGTGCTGCTGGAGTTTTTAAACACTGTGTCCACTCACTGTCCACTCTATTAACACTCCTACCTTGTCAGTCCACCTTGTGGATGTAAAGTCAGAGACGATAGCTCATCTGCTGCCGCACAGTTTGTGTTGGTCATCCTCTAGTCCTTCATCAGTGGTCAGAGGACGCTGCCCACAGGACGCTGTTGGCTGGATATTTTTGGTTGGTGGACTATTCTCAGTCCAGCAGCAACACTGAGGTGTTTAAAAACTCCAGCAGCACTGCTGTGTCTGATCCACTCAGACCAGCACAACACACACTAACACACCACCACCACGTCAGTGTTACTGCAGTGCTGAGAATGATCCACCACCCAAATAGTACCTGCTCTGTGAGGGTCCATGGGGGTCCTGACCACTGAAGAACAGAGTAAAAGGGGGCTAACAAAGTATGCAGAGAAACAGATGGACTACAGTCTGTAACTGTAGAACTACAAAGTGCACCTACATAGTAAGTGGAGCTGATAAAATGGACAATGAGTGTAGAAACAAGGAGGTGGTCATGATGTTATGCCTGATCGGTGCACGTTCTAGTCTATTAAAAACACATTAGTGATTCAAAACAGTTAGTGACTAGCTACAGGCATGTTGCACGTTGTCCAGCATCTATGATATCAGTACTGCAAAGACTGATGACAAAAACCATTAAGGAACACAGCTATACTGGGGATCTTAATGGTCTTTGGGCCTCCAAGCTGATCTGGTTGGTGAAAAGGTTTAAACTCAGCCAAGTTGATATGTGTGTTCACTGCTTAACCGCTGCTGTGTCTGTGTTGCAGAGCCGGCAGCTGGAGTCAGAAACGGGCACCACCGAGGAGCACAGCCTGAACAAGGAGGCACGGAGATGGGCGACCCGCGTAGCCCGAGAGCACAAAAACATCATCCATTACAAACGGGTGAGATACACGCTAACACACTGCCTACCTCCAACACATTTTAATGGGGTTATTCATCTCACCAAGATTATTCACCAAGAATTTTTTTTTGGCCCAAAATTGAGCATTGAAAATTTTCACTGACTGTCAGTTTCAATTCAACTCCAGTGGTTTTGTTAGAATCAAGTAAACAAGTCTAATAGTATTCAGTACAGTATGCGCTCATTCGCTTACTCGACACCTTTTTATAGTAGGGCTGAGTGAAAGAAGACATATGTTGTTCTTCCCTCATAATTAAATATTCATTCTTTAAGAAGGTCCAGCTACAACTGTACAGCCCAACACCTCTGTGGAGCTATGCTATGCATGGTTGGTGCTGATTAGTATTGATTAATAGTGACTGGTGTGTAATTGCAGGCACTGGAAGAATGTGAGAGACAGGGGACTCCTCCCTCAGAGCAGAGCCGCAACGACCTGGAGTTTAAAATAGAGGAGGCCAAAGAGAACATCCGCAAAGCTGAGGTGAGCTTTGTGTATCTGTGTGCAAGAGCTTTAATTAGGACTGAAATTTGAATCCAACCCAAATGCAGCTTGAAAACATCCTGAATCGACTGTACAAACACAATCGTACCCTGACAGAACTCTGTCTGAATCTGACTTAGTCCGACAAAGTTGTGTCTGGATCTGACAGTGACCTAATAAAATTCGGTCTGAATTCGACTGTAGCTGAACAGAATCCTGTCTGGAAATGACTTAGTCTGACAAAATTCTTTCTGAATCCGACTGTAACCCAACAAATTTTTCTTAATCTGACTGTTGCTCGACTAAATTCTGAATCCAACAGTAACCTAATAAAATTCTGTCTGAATCCAACTGTAGCCCAGCATAACTGACTGAATCCAACTGCAGCCTGACTAAATTCTGCCTGAATCTGACTGTAGCCCAACATAATTGTCTAAATCTGACTGTAGCCCAACATAATTGTCTAAATCCGACTGCAGCCTGACTAAATTCTGCCTGAATCTGACTGTAGCCCAACATAATTGTCTAAATCCGACTGTAGCCTGACTAAATTCTGTCTGAATCTGACTGTAACCCAACATAATTATCTAAATCTGACTGTAGCCCAACATAATTGTCTAAATCCGACTGTAGCCTGACTAAATTCTGTCTGAATCTGACTGTAGCCCAACATAATTGCCTAAATCTGACTGTAGCCCAACATAATTGTCTAAATCTGACTGTAGCCCAACATAATTGTCTAAATCTGACTGTAGCCTGACTAAATTCTGTCTGAATCTGACTGTAGCCCAACATAATTGTCTAAATCTGACTGTAGCCCAGCATAACTGTCTAAATCCGACTGTTGCCTGACTAAATTCTGTCTAAATCCAACAGTAACCTAATAAAATTGTGTATGAATCTGGCTTTAGCCCAGACATAATTGTCTAAATCCGACTGTAGCCTTACAAAATTCTAAATCGGACTGTTGCCCAACATAATTATCTATATCGCTGCTGTTGGACCAAAACCTCATATTCATTTTTCAGTTTTTGACATAATTTGGAAATATCTACTGTCCTTTATATTTTGTGTAACTTTCAAGATGAATGGACCAAAATGTCTGGGTCCATTAAAAGTTGACTTACATTAAAAATAAAGTATGTTTTTTCTTTCTCCTGTAAAGTTACCATTTTGGAGATATGAGGTTTTGGTCCAACAGCAGGAATATCCAGCAGTAGCCTGACAAACCTCTGTCTGAATCTGACTGTAACCTGATAAAATTGTTCTGAACTCAACTGCTTGACAAAATTCTGTCTGAACCCAGCTGTAACGTGACACAATTCTGTTTGAACAAGCATGAAAAGATTTTAAAGCTTTAAATGTCTAGTTCCTCTTGCTCACAGTGTCCTGTGTATCTCTCTCCTTACTGCTCTATTGATCCTTTCTGAGGCCTGTCAGTCTGTCTGTCTGTGTGTCTGTCTGTCTTCCTGTGTGATCAATATGTCCAGCTCTTCTCTTTTTCCTCCTCCTCCTCCTTAAAACAAAAAAACATGTCTTTTCCTTTACTGCAGTCTCCTCTGGCTCCACCTTCTGGCAGAGTCTGATACTTAAACTGTGTAAAATCTTACTTCTCTGATGCCTCTCAGTATTTTACTAAATGCTGTAGTTACTGAATATTTGTTATGGATGCAGATTCTGCAGTTACAGTGGACTTATTCTAATAGCACTCCAGTACAGCAACAGTGGAAAATCTGCTTTTATGTTTCTCTCTCTCCATAAACTTTAAACGGCTCCTCTACTGAGCCTTCATTAGTCTCAGATTAATATTTAATCACCCCATTTAAGAGCTAATGGATAAGCTCTGGGGGGGAGTAAAATAAGCGAGAGATGAAAAGGGTCAGTTTGAGAACATTAAGATTTTCTTTTTTTTTTTTTGCATGGCGGCCCATTGTAAAGCAGGAAGCTACGCCGAAATGGCAGGAAGTGTACTTAGCGTCAATTATTAAAGAGCAGAAGTTTCCCTTGAAAACTGGAGCGGCCTTTGTGTGCCTTTTCCTCTAAATTTCAGCACGATGAAGAAGCACAGAAGACGGAGCCTTCTGGAAGATTCTGACGGATCCAGGCAGCTTGTTAAGAGTCGCAGTTTACCAGCAGTGGTTAAAAGCAGCTGGCTGTGTTCGAATTCGTGTTCTTCTGTTCTTGTGCCTGTGTTAAGCTGAAGTGCTGGAGGCACTTTTCTGGGGAAATTCGCTCGGGCCGGCGTGTTTGTGAGGCGTGAGAGGAGCCACCACTGCCGTTTTTCATTAGGAGAAACCAACAGGGAATGTTTAGAGACATCTGGCGGTGTTGTGAGTCTGTCTGCGTGTCTCTCTGTGTTTATATGTGAAATAGGACTGCAGCGATTAGTCGAGAATGTCCAGATGGATTTTGACGAGTCGTTTAATTAAAAAAGTGCTCTCGGATTAGGACTGGGCGGTATAACGGTATAAGGAATATCACGGTATTTGTTATAAATGATGACATCTCTCTCGGAGGGTGGGATGGCCCTCTCTGTCACCCCCATCATTTAGCACGATGCTAGCCAGCCCAGGCGTCTTTTAGCTGACGTAACTGGCCTGGCAGTTAGCGTTCTCCTCCAAGCGTGTTTAGCTGTCCAATGACATCGGCAGTTTGAGAAAGATGTTGTGGCGCTTCACAAGACTCTGAGGCAGCTTGTACTTACCTTCGCCCTCCTAGCACTGGCAGGTGATTGGGGGATTTGGGAATTGGGGACTACTACATTTCCATTCCACATCTGGGTGGCCAGTTAAACACATTCCACCTATTTATGTTTTAGAGGTTTTTTGGCTTTCTGCAACTCCAGCATCCGTCACTTGACCCTGCGCTCTCAGATATCCTCTAAATGGGGGTCATTTTAACATCAGTTAGCTGGAACTGGGCCTGTGCTGTGCTGGGTGGCATATTTGGCCTGCTAATTAAGGTCTTAGCCAGCTTAGCCAAAATGGCTAAATGCACTAGAACAGAGGTCACTAATAGGTGGACCGTGGTCCGAGTCTGGACCCAGACGCTGTCCTGTGTGGACCTGGACCTGTAACTGATAAACTATGGAGACTTATTTAATTTTGACGTGGTTTTACTATTTTAATCTGCGTAACTTTTCTAGCCTTTACGGTTTCGCTTTAGCGCCACGGGAGACTCACAGACCAATCGCATGCTTTGTAAATATCACACGTGACACATCTCAGCCAATCAGATCTGTGCATTACCATGAGTACTGAGGCTCAAGTGACACACACACACAGTGGAGGGACGAGGTGTCGGAGAAGAAAGTGAGTCAGAGGGAGGTTATTTCACATGGCGTGATCTAAAAAGAGAAAACTGACAATAAATATTATTAAAAATATGACTGAATTGTACTTTATTTGATCTGGCATTCAGTTGTTGACTGTATAAGATGTTGATATACCTACTAGGCTACTTCAGTAAACAGTATATGGCACTGAGTCATGATGCAAGTTAGACATTATGATGTTCTGGACCTTCGCTTGAGGAAATTTTCTTTAACAGGACCTTATTGAGTTTTAATTAAAGACCCCTGCACTAGAACGTAGCTGCTGCACTGTTTAAGGTGGAACACTAAGAAGCTAACTTCTTCAGCATCATCAGAAAGTGTTCATGTGAATCACTGTTAGCTTAGGGCTAACAAACTACTAGAATATTATAGGAACACTAGCAGACGTTAGCTTCATTGTTGAGGGTTTTTCCATGTTTTTACCAGGTAACTGTGTTAAAAATCCATATAGAGATACTTTTTCATAGATAGATGTTACGACAGCAATGCTAAAAGTAACAGTGTGGTACAGTGCAGCGTAATGAAAAGCAGAGATGCCGTTTCACAGCAGCCCATGAATGATGGACAGATCTTTATAACGACAGCACCCATGTTACATCACGCCGTCTGCTCATAAGACTACTAGATTAATTGAAGACATGGTCGAGAGCTTTACTGATAGTAGAAACGATCATTTCCTCTCTCTTTCAGACGGTAAAGCTGAAGGCAGAAGCTCGCCTGGACCTTCTGCGGCAGGTGGGCGTTTCCGTGGATACGTGGCTGAAGAGTGCCATGAACCAGGTGATGGAGGAGCTGGAGAACGAACGCTGGGCGTCCCTGCCCTCCCTCACTACCCACGATCCTTCACTCTCAGTACGCACCCCTTTATATACTACCCTCATCATGCACTCTTTACCCACATTCCTTTTCTCTCAGTACGCACACTTTTTCACGGTTGTATGTAAAAAGTTTGGGCACCCTGTGTTTTGTTTTCTGTTTTAAATTTACACTTCATATTTGCTTATTTTAAAATAGAAAATGAAATGAATAATTGTGGTTTGTGCAAAAATATAAACACTGTTTCAGTTGTAAAGTTTTAGATCTTAATTAACTCCTTAGGACTCATAGGGCAGGTCAAGAATTATCATTAGGAATTGTCAGCTGATGACAGTTCCAGAGCGTATTAATTCTCTGACTTGACTCAACAACTATGGGCTGTTCTAAGCAGCTAACTGGGGATCTGGAAATTAAGCTAATTGATGCCTGCAGTGCAAGGAAAAGATATAAAAAATACCAAAGCCCTACCAACTTGCAGTTTCCACTGTCTGAAATGCCTGTTAAGGGAAAATGTGTGAATCAAGGCAAGATCTGAAAAAACTCAGAGAGAATTACTCATTTGCTGGCCAGAAAGGCAAAGCAAAACCCCCATATGACAGCAAATACATGCAGGATGGTTTAGCTGACACAGGACTAGTGGTGCAGCGTTCTAGTGTGCAGTATTGCTTGCACAAGCATGATCTGCGTGGAGGAGTCATCAAAAGGAAACTTTACTTGCAACCTCAATAACAAAAGCCAACATCTAAGTAAGTATTTATAAAGCACATTTTAACCCAAAGTGTTGTACAAGGGGAAACACATTTAAAAGGACAGTATATGATAACATCTAATGTATAACGAAACAAAAATATAACAACAATCAGTTTACAGAGACAAAAGCTGATCGATAAAAATAGGTTTTTAATCTAGACGTAAAAGCCTCAATAGAGGGTTCAGACCTAATGTCCAGGGGGACCAAATGTGCAAAACTACATCTAGATAAGCCACAGACATCTTGGAAACAAGTGCTGGCCACAATCACCAAGGTACGTTAAAAGAACACTGACGTGGTGGTGGTGGTGTTAGTGTGTGTTGCAGATCCACAGATGTAAAGTCAGAGACGATAGCTCATCTGCTGCTGCGTTTGTGTTGGTCATCCTCTAGTCCTTCATCAGTGGTCACAGGACGCTGTTTGCTGGATATTTTTGGTTGGTGGACTATTCTCAGTCCACTGAGGTGTTTAGAAACTCCAGCAGCACTGCTGTGTCTGATCCACTCAGACCAGCACAACACACACTAACACACCACCACCACCTCAGTGTTACTGCAGTGCTGAGAATGATCCACCACCCAAATAGTACCTGCTCTGTGAGGGTCCATGGGGGTCCTGACCACTGAAGAACAGGGTAAAAGGGGGCTAACAAAGTATCAGAGAAACAGATGGACTACAGTCTGTAACTGTAGAACTACAAAGTGCACCTATATAGTAAGTGGAGCTGATAAAATGGACAATGAGTGTAGAAACAAGGAGGTGGTCATAATGTTATGCCAGATCGTGTATTATTCTCAAAGCAAATGTGACTGAGTCAGTCAAGAAACTGAAAAGTGAAAAGAGGCTGACTAATAATCCAAAACATACCTCAGGAACTACTTAAAGACTTGACTTGAACATCACTGAATATCAGTGGGTGGATAGTAAATGTGCTGTGCATGTAAGACGGCCCAAGAATATTGCAGAACTAGATGTGTTCTGCGAGGAAGAGTGGGTGAAAATTCCTTAAAGAGGAATATAAAGACTCCTAGCTGGCTACAAAATGTCTGCAGGCTGCGATATCTGCCTAGGGGTGTGTTAGTGAGTGCTGACTTAGAACATGAAACAATTACTATTGTCTTTTCTAATTGTTTATGTTAATCACATATAAAGTATAAAGCTTTAACATTTGCAGAAAAAAATGTTTGCTATAGAAGCTGTTCTTACAAAATATGTAATGTGGCCAGAGGTACCCAAACTTTTGCTACATCTGTATACTACCCTCATCATACACTCATTACTCATTGTCCATCTATCTGTTTATCCTCATACATGCGTCATGCACAATTAGGGCTGCACAATATGGACAAAATACAAATCTTATGACTATATTGCTTCATATTGGAGTTGCATACATTTAAAAGGCACTGGTCACTGGTCATTCTGCAGAAACGTCCACTTTTCTGTCTCTCCATAGGAGTCACTGGTGTTACCGATCCTCATTGGTGTTACACATAAGAAAGGGAAACACCAGAGACATTTTTAATGAAAAATGCATTTTACAAAATGGCTGCTACAGAGAATCAAACCACATGTTGACAGTCATGGAATATCCACTAAAATATGTAAATATGTAATTTAATCCATTTATATTCTATTTTTTCACAATTACCTCAGAATAAAGTCGGTCACACCGGTGACTTCAGCTAAAATCTTCATATGAAATCATGAGCTAAATGAGAAAATGTCTGATAACTGAAAGACACAGTGGACTCACCATGTGCTTTTCTTCATAGATCCTCAGAAAACAGGTTAAAATAAGACAAGTGATGTCATCAGCGTGACTTTTATTTCAAAATAAGAGATTTTTTGTTATGCGGTAACACCAGTGACACGACCCCTAAGGAACTTTCATTATACATTTTATAATATTTATTTGGCATTTATTTTCTTTATGTCATTTAAATCATATATTTTATAGTCACGCTAGGGACACAAAACGGGACGTTTCCATAGAATAACTCAATGACTCTGTTTACATCTCAACCACTGAATTATGCTGAAATTCATAAAATTAGATGGAATTCCACTTTACAGGTACGTCTTCTCTACGTTTAGTTATGGGACATAATTGTGCCATATTCTACCCCTCTGTCCCTTTTCCCCCTGTACAATTACATTACCCTTTTTATGTGACAGTGTACCCACAACGCTTCACTGTCATTACTCTCTGCCATCCCATAAAAGCCCTGCAGACCTTTCAGTCTTAGAAGAATCCCACTAGAACGTCTGAGTTTTCCCCATCCACCCTAACTACTCCTTAACTGGGCTGGGTGCCTTGTGAACACAGATTAAATGGATACAAAGTTATGCAGTTTTTCCCTCATGCCAAATGTAGTTGATCAGCCAAGACATGTTTGGTGTCAGAAGTTTACTTTGGCTAATGTAGCCAACAAATAATGGAACCTTATACAAGGTAATTCCTGTGTTCACAGGGTTCTGTGTTTCTCAGGCCCTTTATTTTCTTATTGAAAGGTCGATAGGAAACAGCCAGAGGTTCCCTGGGTTCAGTGTTCCCCAGGCATTGTATTCCCTGGAAAAAGCCATATTTTCATAGGGTCTTATATTCCCAAGGTTCTATATTCCCTCATTAAAGGCAACAGGGAACATACAGCTAATGAAAACAAGAGGAACGTTCATACCTCTGGTACTCTTGTATTGTTTACAAACATATATTCTGATGTTACATGTTCTGTAAATAATATCTGAAATTGTGTTTATCTACATGCTCATCCCAAATAGGTTCCCTTATTAAACATACATGTTCATTTCGGTGACCACAAATGAGAACCTGTTCCGTAACGGGCTGCATTCATAAATTTGTTTCAACTTCACAATATTAACAACATCCTGATTGTTCTCTGTGTGACCTTTAATGACCCCATGATGTTAACCATGACCTCAGGAACCGTTTTATATGTTCTCTTAATGTGTCATATTGAGGTAAAATGTGTCATGTAAAGAGCTGAACATGAGGCCCTGAGAACATAGAAGCCTGTTGAAGTGTTGAAGGAACATAGATCTCTGGAAACGTAGAACCCGGGGACATAATGCTGAAGGAACATAGAATCCTGAGAACATAGAACTCTGGGAACATAATGCTGAGGGAAAATAGTACCTTGGTACAATACTGTTCTGATAGAACCCTGGGAACATTTTGCTGGGATCACAGAACCCTGGGAACATAATGGAACAGAGGGCCCTGAGAACATAGAACCCTGGAAGCATTATGCTGGGATCGTAGAACCCTGAGGACATAATGCTGAGGGAACAGAGAACCCTGGGAACATAGAACCCTGGAAACATTTTGCTGGGATCGCAGAACCCTGGGAACATAATGCTGAGGGAACAGAGGGCCCTGGAAGCATTATGCTGGGATTGTAGAACCCTGGGAACATAATGCTGAGGGAACAGAGGGCCCTGAGAACATAGAACCCTGGAAGCATTATGCTGGGATCGTAGAACCCTGAGGACATAATGCTGAGGGAACAGAGAACCCTGGGAACATAGAACCCTGGAAGCATTATGCTGGGATTGTAGAACCCTGGGAACATAATGCTGAGGGAACAGAGACCCTGGGAACATAGAACCCTGGAAACATTATGCTGGGATCACAGAACCCTGGGAACATAATGCTGAGGGAACAGAGGGCCCTGGGAATACAGAACCCTGGAAACATTTTGCTGGGATCGCAGAACCCTGGGAACATAATGTTGAGAGAACAGAGGGTCCTGGGAACAGAGAACCCTGGAAACATTTTGCTGGGATCAAGAACCCTGGGAACATAATGTTGAGAGAACATAGGGTCCTGGGAACATAAAACCCTGGAAACATTATGGTGGGATCACAGAACCCTGGGAACATAGAACCCTGGAAACATTGCGCTGGGATTACAGAACCCTGGGAACATAATGCTGAGGGAACAGAAGGCCCTGGGAACATAGAACCCTGGAAACATTTTGCTGGGATTACAGAACCCTGGGAACATAATGCTGAGGGAACAGAACCCTGGGAACATAGGTACACTCCCGCTTACATGACAGTTATGATCACGTTAATCGTTGCACACTTGCCTCAAACTGTGTTGAGTTCAGTGTCTCTGACAGACTCAGTTCTGTGCTTCTGATGCTGTACGACACACTGTTCTCTATAAATGCAGACATATCTCAGGCCTCAAAGCTGCTCCTGCTGTTTTTAACTGTGTGCTGTACATTTGTCTGTATTTATAGATACAGTGTGTTACACAGGGTCAGGAGCCACATAGTCAAGTCTGAGATTACTAAACAGTGGCTTCAAGCATGTGTGATGATGAAGGCCTGCAGTTTGCTAACTAGTCTACATAAGCTTCCATTACTTGTGAGCTGCATTAGCCACGTAGCTCCAGTGCTGAAATGAAGACCGAACACGTCTTGGCAGGGCAGCTACGTTTGGGCAAAGAGGGGGAACTGTGTAAATGTCATTTTTTGCCAAACTGCCCCACACCTGCTCTGCCTGGCACACGGCTGGTTGACTTCCTGTGTCTGGAGCCGAGCGGCGGGGCATTGTTCTCTTTCCCAACATAAACAGGGCTTTGCCCCATTAACGTCACTTCCCGAAACCCGCCTGCTCACCCTGCTGTCTGCCCACACTCTCTTCCTGGGACTGTCAGCAGCATTGTGCTTCCATCAGTCCGGCCAAACACCGAGCAAACACCCACAAAGCACTGTGTAAACAGTTCACACAGCACCTCCAGCAGCCCTGACCTGAGCCGAGTGCCGACAGCCGTGTGTTGACCATAGCCCTCCCCTTCTGCTCACAGACACCGTGATGGATCGATCTGACAGTGCCGATTGATCTGCATTGAATTTTGGAATGATCTAATTGATTATAATCGTAATTATAATAACTGGCATACCAACATTTTATTAAAAGAAGTTCCACCATTGAAACAAACCTTGTATCTCCATTTTTGCCCTTTATATTGTGTTAGATTTTCGTTATGAATTGAGCAATAGAAATGATCCAAAATTACTTGGAAAATAAATCTTATTGCATTCACTTAAAAAATTTATAATGCTGCTGTCGGAACAAAACCTTGTATCTTAATTTTTGTCATTTTTCAGTTTTTGACATAATTTGAAAATGCCTGTTGTTCTTAACATTGTATGTGAATTTAATGATGAATGGACCAACAGAAACGGCCCAGAATGACTTGGAAAAATTCCGTTTCCATTGACTTACATTACAAGTGAAGTATGTTTTTTCCTTCTCCTGTAAAGTTACCATTTTGGAGATACGAGGTTTTGTTCCGACAGCAGCGATAAGCATTTTTACTTCTCCTGTAAAGTTACAATTTTGGAGATACAAGTTTTTGTCATCACAGGGACGATACACTGTATATGTGGTTCATTAAAAGCTTGTTTTAGACTTTTTCTGACTTGGACTTTATCCTGAATGACCCTATACATTAATTAAGTGTATTATATTACAACAAATGACTGAACATTCCATTTTGTCACTAACATAACACTACTGAAACTTTACCAAATGTACATGCCAGTACATGACCAGCAAACACAGCTTTGAACAGCTGTACACACATAAAATCATCATATATTTCATTTAAACACAAAAAAATACCTAATTTCACAAAATCTGTGTTTCGGTAGTGACAATTTGAATATTCCACACTGATTGTCAGACTTTGGGACACATTTACTTCAAAACAGTGGGATCTAACTGCTCACCATGTGGCCATGAGGGACAGGGATCCAGCCTCACTTCCTGCTCTAAAGTGCAGAGGCGTAGCTAAAATAAGGCTCCGCTTACAGACTGAAACTCTTTTTATTTATTTATTTATTTGAAAATTAAACTGATTATAAACTTAGATCTTTCAACCTCACTTTAAAATAAAATGTTCAATATTAAAGAAAATATACAAAACATGTAAGCGTGATTTTCAGAGTGTAAGTTTAGGGGTTAGGGTTTGGGACAGACACCTCCCAATAGAAAGTAGCCTCTGAATGATGATGTATATATTTAGCTTATTACTGTCTCTATTGGTGCCTTGAGTTTAAGTAGATCATAACATAATCCATGTAAATATCTAAAGACTTAAGACTTAATTGTTTTTAAATAGTATTTTTTACAGTGGAAGTGCAGTTTAAACTGATTCTACGGAACCGCTTTATTAGGAACACCTGTACACCTGCTCAGTTATGCAGTTATCCAATCAGCCAATCATGCGGCAGCAGTGGAATGCATAATATCAGTGACAGGTGATTAAATGTAGGCCAGCCTCCTTTCACTCTGTCCTTCGATAGACAGGACCCCCACAGGACCACCACAGAGCAGGTATTATTTAGGTGGTGGATCATTCTCAGCACTGTGGTGACACTGATGTGGTGGTGGCCTGTTAATGTGTGTTGCACTGCTGTGTCTGATCCACTCGTACCAGCGCAACACACACTAACACACCCCCACCACGTCAGTGTTACTGCAGTGTTGAGAATGATCCACCACCCAAATAATACCTGCTGTGTGGTGGTCCTGCTGGGGGTCCTGACCATTGAAGAACAGACTGAAAGGGAGCTTTTCCTCTCCCTCAAAGAGCTGATGGGGGCAGTTTTGGTGTCTACCAGGTCTTCCAGGTGGTTGTTAGGAGCCCCATTTTCTGTGGTTTTTACCAAAAACGTATATAAACACAAACATTGTTTACCATGCATTTGCTGACCTCCAGCTAGTGCATGCAGTGGTGACAGAAAGAGAAAGGAGCCTCTGCTGTCCGGTGTGATATTGACTCATAACACAGTGACAGTGACGAGTTAGAACATCACTGAAAGGTGATGGATAAGGTGATGAGAGCTGAATGAGTGAAACATCACTCATTAGAGTGTCAGCCACAGGCTGAGGAGATGAATAATAATTACCTACATTATGGTTTTTATGAGCCTTTTTAAAGTGAGTAAAATTGATGAGGAACCATGAGGTTTCCACACTCTGCTGCCACCTGCTGGTTAACTGTAGAATTACAGGTGATTGACTGTAACGTAAGTCTAATGCAGCGCCTCATTAAAACGTACTGAGCGTCACTTACAATGAGCTACACGTCTGAGCTGCTCATTTAGCATTCAGAAAGGTAAACATGGAGTAAACATTTACAAATGTGTTTATCTCCCGCCTCACCGTGGTGGAGCAGTTCGTCTCCAGGCTCTCCTCCCAGTTCACTCAGTATTCAGCTCACATCAGCCTGCACCATATAGAGAGAGAGAGAGAGAGAGAGAGAGAGACAGAGAGACAGAAAAAGACAGAGAGAGAGAGACAGAGGAAGACAGTGAGAGAGGGAGACAGTGAGAGAGAGAGAGAGAGACAGAGGGAGACTGAGAGAGAGAGTGAGAGAGAGAGATGGGGGAGACAGTGAGAGAGAAAGAGAGACAGTGAGAGAGAGTGAGAGACAGTGAGAGAGAAAGACAGAGAGAGAGGGAGACAAAGAGAGAGAGACAGTGAGAGAGGGAGACAATGAGAGACAGAGGGAGACTGTGAGAGAGTGAGACAGAGAGAGTGAGTGAGTGAGAGAGAGAGAAAGATAGACAGTGAGAGAGAGAGAGGAGGGCCAATCAGGGAGGAAAGACAGAGAAAAAAAAGTGAGAAACAATATAGGAGGGCAAATAATTGAGAAGTGAGAGACATAGGGGGAAAAGAGAGAGAGAGAGAGAGAGAGAGAGACTACAGAAGGGAAATTGTTGGAGAGCAATGAAAGAAAGAAAGAGACAGAACAAGAAAGCATGATAGAGAATGTAGAGGTATAGGAGAGAGAAAGGGAGAAGAAGAGAGGGAGAGAGAAGAGGAGAGATGGAGAGAAAGAGAGGGCGAGGCAAAGAAAGACAAAGCGAGATGAAAAGAAATAAAGAATGTAGTGCAAATCATCAAGAAACAGTGAGAGAAAAGGAGAAAAAAAGAGAGAAAGGGAGAAAAAGGGAAGGTGAGAGAAATAGTATAAGAATATAGGGGGCAATTAGAGAGAGAATAAGAAGGATAAATCAAGGCAAAGCAAAGTGAAGAGAGAGAGAGAGAAACAGAAAGAGGGAGACAGAATATGAGTGGGGCAATTAAGAAGCAATAAGAAGGAAAAAGTGAGAATAAAGGAAAAAGGGGAGAGATAAAAAGAGCGAAACGAAGAGATAGAGGAGGAGCGAAACAGAGTGAAAAAGAAAAAGGGGGAGAGAGAGAGAGAGCGGAAAAGAAAGAAATTGGAAGGGCAAATCAGGGAAAAGTAGTGAAAGAGAGAGAGCGAGAAAATACGACGACAAACCATAAGAAGCAGTGTGAGAACAGGAGGAAGAGAGAATGAGAGAAAAAGACAGATAGAAAGGGAGAGAGAGACTATCATTAAGAAGTTGAGAGAGATAGAGGGAATATAAGAGGTGAAATCAGAAGAAGCGCTGAGAGAGAGGAAGTATAGAGGAGGAGAATATAATGAAGAATGAAAGTCAAAGCCTGACTAGCTCTATGTTTAGTATAATGTAGTTTATATTGCATGAAAATCATCATTCACTTCATTTTCACACAACAGTGTGTCAAAGTTTTTCACATTGTCCAAAGTCAAGGTGGCATTTGGTTACATAACCGCTGACCCGGGCAGATTAGAGTCGAGGCAACACCTCACATATAAACTGTACTTTAAATGTCTTTAGTTTGCAGTGTCAACATCACAGTGATTACTCAGAGCATTGTTCCAGCACCAGGCCTACGAATCCTAATCCTGCCTGATCTCAGACCAGTTTTCCCAACCTCAGCCTCAGCCATCAGCCAATCAGAACGCAGACAGGCTCTATTATGTTTTCCCCCATTGTTTTTTTTTTTAAGGTAATCTTATCTTTTAGTCTTTGTGCCACGTTTTGGTCCCCAGGGGCCACCTGACCTGCTGTGGTCCAATGGCATTGTCCAGGTTGCCAGGTGGGTGGGAAAACAGCCATATCATATTGTGTATGTCCCAGTTAGAGTCAAGGACGTGGCTTTATTCTGCCCAGCGTTCCTAACTTCTGCCTGTCCTTCTGAATCCCTGCTGAGCACAGTTAGATTGTGGTCTTAGCAAGCTTTGCTGTGTTTTTGTAGACCACGGTGGACTTGGACAGAGAAGAAGGAGAAGATCTTGAAGAAAACATGGAGGCGTTTGATGACAGCAGCTCCAGCCCTTCAGGAACCCTGAGGAACTACCCGCTCACCTGCAAGGTGCTCTACTCCTACAAGGTAACCGAAATCACGGATTCACCTGGACTTACACAGCCTTATTCTGGGGCTTCTCTGAGTTTGGTATCGTCTGCTTATCCTGTAGTTGGTTTCCAAGACTATATAATAAAGGTTATGGGTGTTTAAACTAAGACTCACCTAAACACTCCCAGCTCTGTGGTTGCCAGATCTTTCCCAAAAACATTGTAAATTGGCGTGAAGCTATAAAATGTGTAGAAATTGTGTAAAAGGTGCTCCACATCATGGAAAACTGAACTGATGTACCATGTAAAAGTAAAGTAGGAGGTGTATTGCCTGCACACTGTCGGAAAGTCAGACAAGACTAGCAAAAGTATATCGCTGTTGTTGGAAGAAAACCTTTACAGGAGACTAACTTTACAGGAGAAGGAAAAAACCTACTTTACTTTTAATGTAAGTCAATGGAACCAGACTTCCCCAAGTCATTTTGGGCCGTTTCTTCTGGTCCGTTCATCGTGGAATTTACACACTATGTAAAGGTCAACAGGCATTTTCACATTATGTCAAAAACTGAAAAACAACAAAAACGGAGATACTAGGTTTCCTTCCAACAGCAGTATTTTTATTCCATTAAATAGAGTGCAAAAAAACAGACACACAAACCGAGCAAACGTTTCAGCTTCTTGCTATCACCAGTGCTCGTGAAGCAGCTCTCTCAACCTGTTTCCTTTTGAAGACCCAGACAAATCGCCCTCACCTGGGCAGGTTCTGCTACGGCCTTTTTAAAGTGACATTACACCAGTAAGAAGATATACTCAGTAGCAAAAACAAAATCCAATACATCAAAACCATCAGAAACCACTTCAAAATATAATATATTGATCAAAGATTGTCTTTTTATAGAAAAGAATTGAGATTAAGACCCTCATTTATACTATGGGGAAACAGAGATAAACGTTCAAAAATGTAGCATGTAAACATTGTTACATATTCATAAAGTTATATATCATTTACTCCCCACTACATACAGTCTGTATATGGAAAGTAACAACCTGTTTTGAATCCATTGCTTTTGTGACGTCACAAAAACTAACGTGTTTACATACACCAGCCTCAAATAAACAAACATTACTCATCGCTGCCCTCTAAAGGTGTTAAAGCACCATGTTAGACGTCACAACTTGTGTTTTGTCCGTAAGATCCATGATGTGTGCCAACAAATGCATTTCTGCTTTATTACGTTTTTGTGTCTCACAAGGCTAATTATCTTAAATATGCGTCATTGCAATATCCAGCCCGTATGTATGAAGGGAGTACACAGCAGGAGGTTTAATGTCTCCCTCTCTCTCTCTCCTCTCTCTCTCTCTTTTTCCCTCTCTCTCCCTCTCTCTGTTTCTCTCTCAGGCGTCTCAGCCTGACGAGCTGACCATCGATGAGCATGAAATGCTGGAGGTCATAGAAGATGGAGACATGGAGGACTGGGTCAAAGTAAACAATCCGTACTCATAAATAAGTCTGACTAATTGTGCTCTGCACTGAAAACTGAAACAAAGTTTTCCTGGCAAGTGAAATGATCTAAAATCTAGTCAATATATCTAATATTTCTCATTTTGAGATTACGAGCATATTTCTTTTTAAACAAGTGAAGTTAGGTCAGTATATCTGTCCATTTAGCCATTTACAGCAGCTTAGCTCCGCTCATTCAAACTGACGTTATACATGTAAAACAATTTTTAAAAAGTCTAGAAATAAGTTAAATAATTTAATATGGAGCTTGTAACAATCTTAAAGTGAGAAATATTAGATATATTGGCTAGAATTAGGATGATTTCACTTTTGCACAAATTTTTGTTTGCAGTATGTAGTGAATTACACACCTTTTCTAGTCATAACGTCTTTTAAATATATCTCAACAACATAAGTTGATGTATTGTTTCACAGTCGACACTTTAAAAAGTGATCTGTAGTGTTCGTGTGATACATGCAATCTGAAAAAGGTGTAATATTTAGATTAAGAGTAATCAAATAACAGTCGACAGGTTAATCAATAACAATCATCATTTACAGGTTTAATATACGTCACACGAAGGCTCTGGGTGTAGTGTCAGAGTCTGTCTCTGTTTAACTCGTGTCCTTCTTGTTTGCAGGCGCGGAATAAATCAGGTCATATTGGCTACGTGCCAGAGAAGTACCTGCAGTTCCCCACCTCTAACAGCTTACTGAGCATGCTCCAGTCTCTGGCTGCCCTGGACGCGCGTTCACACACCTCCAGCAACTCCACGGAGCCTGAGCTGGCCTCGGGCAGCATCAACGGAGACGCCAGCAGTGAGTTACACATGCATGTATTCACTGAGGCTGTGTCCCAAACTATACCCTATTCCCTTTATAGCGCACTGTTTTGAGAGTCTGCCACAGTGGAGTGAAGACAAACTTAAATGAGCATCCTTTGCCGAAAGCAGAACCGAATAAAGGTCAAAAAAGTGACAATAAATTTAAAATTATCATGGAAAATCAAAATTTCCTTGCTATTCTCAAATAAAAGGGTTTGACTTAGTCTGTAAGCTTTGTTAAAGTTTGAAATGTCCATACTGTCCATTTATGAAAACTCATTTTGAATTCACTGTTTTTATGATGTCATGAAAACCAACACACTAACATAAATCTGTGTATGCAGTCTAGAAGGGCTTAGCCCCACTTATTCATGCTGATGTTCTAAGAAGTATTTCAGCCTGGTGTACTTTTTGAATGAGGCATAAAACTGGGCAGCCAATCAGAACAGAGCTAATTTACATATATCTGTTTTAAAGGCACAGTGATGAAAACAGCCTGTTTATTTCTAAGGGAGAAAGAGAGGTCATGTAAAAGAATATTGCTGTTTTTGTGAAATAAAACCACACAAACATTATAAGTGGACTTTAAATACAAGACGAATGTAGCATATGGGTTCTTTGTAGGCTCCAGAATGTGCCATGAAATCCAGTGTCCAACAACAGAACAGCTGGTTGAATTTCACTGTTTTTTTAGTTATACTTTGCACTTTGGCTGCCATTATGAATTCTTTCGCTTTCGTTTGTTAAAAATTATTTCCCTTTTTTTGGTGGTAAAATTTCGGTGCTTCCCTAGTGTAGATGATGGACCCATAGACCCAAGCGTGAGGGCTGTCACAGTGAATGTTGGCATACAAAATCAGGAAATTCTGAATTCTGTTCCCTATAATAGTGTGCTATATAGTGCTCCAGTGTAGGGAATAGTGATTAAGGGGCCATTTCTGTTCCCTATAATAGTGTTCTATATAGTGCTCCAATGTAGGGAATAGTGATTAAGGGACCATTTCTGTTCCCTATAATAGTGTGCTATATAGTGCTCCAGTGTAGGGAATAGTGATTAAGGGGCCATTTCTGTTCCCTATAATAGTGTTCTATATAGTGCTCCAATGTAGGGAATAGTGATTAAGGGACCATTTCTGTTCCCTATAATAGTGTGCTATATAGTGCTCCAGTGTAGGGAATAGTGATTAAGGGGACCATTTCTGTTCCCTATAATAGTGTGCTATATAGTGCTCCAGTGTAGGGAATAGTGATTAAGGGGCCATTTCTGTTCCCTATAGTAGTGTGCTATATAGTGCTCCAATGTAGGGAATAGTGATTAAGGGGCCATTTTTGTTCACTATAATAGTGTTACATATAGTGTTCCAATATAGGGAATAGTGAATAGGGTCCATTTTTGTTCCCTATAATAGTGTTCTATGTAGTGCTCCAATGTAGAGAATAGTGATTAGGGTTAATTTCTGTTCACTATAATAGTGTTATATATAGTGTTCCAATATAGGGAATAGTGAATAGGGTCCATTTGAGTTCACTATGATAGTGTTCCATATATAGTGCTCAGGTGTAGGGAATAGTGATTAGGGTCCATTTCTGTTCCCTATAGTAGTGTTTTAAATGGTGCTCCAATGTAGGGAATAGTGATTAGGGGGGCCATTTCAGTTCCCTATAATGGTGTTCTATATAGTGCTCCAATATAAGTAATAGTGATTAGGGGGATAATGTATGTTCCCTGTAATAGTGTTCCATTTATTGCTTCAATGTAGAGAATAGTTATTAAGGGATCATTTCAGTTCCCTATAATAATGTCCTGTATAGTGCTTTGTATGTGTACAAGTACAGACTGACACTCTCTCTCTCTCTCTCTCTCTCTCTCTCTCTCTCTCTCGTTCAGTGAACTTCGTTAAGGCCATATATGACTATGAGGGACAGACGGATGATGAGTTATCCTTCCCTGAGGGTGCGGTCATACGCATCCTCAATAAGGACAATCAGGAGGACGATGGATTCTGGGAGGGAGAATTTAACGGCCGTGTTGGTGTCTTTCCATCCGTACTGGTGGAGGATCTGACTGCAGAGAACGGAGACATACACTGGGCCTCGGACGCTCAGGTAGGACAGGTCTGATGCTGCACAGTTACTGCTTTAGTGATTTCACTGTGACATGATGCCAAACCATGTGGAGATGTTCAGGATCTCTCATAGACTTGATTATGTTTCTGTCACTGTATGACACACTGTTATCTGTAAACATGGGCGAAAGTATTCCATATAGCTAAAAACAGCCGTGGAGGTCATCTTGAAGCCTGATCTCTGTCCATACTGCTGTCCATTTTGAAAGATGACAGGCAAGTTAATTTGGGGTTACTTAAGAACTGGACACGGTTTGAGGTGAGGGTGTGATCATTTGGGAAAAGATTGTGTTTCAGAGCAAAACTAAAGAAGCGAACTTTATGCCTCGTCACCATGTATCCAGATATTTTTGAAAACATAGTTTTTTCTCTGCGTTTTGGCCTCCTGTCCAGACAAAAACATGTTTGGTCACTAAAAACTGTTTATGTGTGGATGGAAGCTTTTTGAAAATGTTTACTTCATGCCAACAACTCACATGTGTCTGTTGCTGCTTTTATTTATTAAGGCCCAATCGCATTTCTAATTTTTACCCCTACCCCTTGTTTTTGAGTGGAACTAAAGTGGAACTGAGTTACAAGGGGTAATGGTTAAAATCTTCCCTCTGAAATGGGACCCTCAAATAAAAAGAGCATTACTTCATTAACAGCTACCAGCGCTGCTCTGCAGGCAACCCTGCCAGTCTGCAGTGACAGCAGAGGAGGGTAAAGTTC
The DNA here is from genome assembly GCF_904425465.1 of Colossoma macropomum. NCBI lineage: Eukaryota > Metazoa > Chordata > Actinopteri > Characiformes > Serrasalmidae > Colossoma > Colossoma macropomum. The sequence continues at coordinate 32,023,075 of NW_023494798.1, read as the reverse complement.
AGCTCCTCACTGCTGGGCTTTAGTTACATTTAGGGAATCATATGCCTTCAAAGAGGGGGGGCAATTATTATCACCCACCCCTAATTCTTCACTGATATGAAGCTGAAGTCAGATATTCACCAGCTTCTTGGCCAAATGTTCCCATTCCACCTTAAATGATGCAGCAGTTTTGATGCCTGAGGTGCCAGAATGTAACAGCTACACCATTTAAAGTGGAACAGGAAATTTAACTAGCTAGCTACTGAGACATCAGCAAACTACTACTACTACTACTAGTGATTTCTATGCTTGCTATGAAGAAAAGGACAATAATACATTGAAACAACCTTAAACTAAGATAATAATATGATTATCAATTATCATTATTCATTTTTTAACAGAGAAAATTCTCACATTTGTGGGTTTCTTTGGTCTCTTGTTCAGCCATCTTGCCGGTTTTTCTTTTTTTCTCATAACACTGTGTTTGGAGTCTCTGAAAAACCTCCATGTAGCCCTTCCCCTTTATTTCAACAAGTATCGGGACACCCTTCCCCTAGACGTGAACATGCAAAACAGAAGGGTAGGGCTAATTGGTCAAGGGGTGAAATGGGAGTGGGCCTAAGTATGCTGAACTGAGTAATAATAATAATAATAACAATAATAATAATAATATTTATTTATATAGCACTTTTCATGCCGGTGGCAGTTCAAAGTGCTTTACAGACAGGTGATAAAATGTAGTTATACAAAAATTTCATAAATATTGCTGGTTGCTATTTTTTCATTAAACTGCAATGCAGAGGCAACAGAATGGACTAAGCTCAGTTCTTTAAATGGGGCTCACCATGATTGCAAATATTAAAAATACCTCAGTTATTTTAAAATTAAATGACTTGACGATCACTAAATCAGATTAAAAAATTCAGATGAAGTGAAAAGAGGTAAGCGGTGCCCTGCTGTGATTTTTTTGGGCAAAATTCAGGCTTTGAATCTGCGTTAAACATCGAGTTACAGCTCACTTTGGGACACTTGGCGCAGTATGCATGCTCACAGTGTCCTCCTTAAAGCATTTGACATGAGATTTTGTGGGGTATTATCTTCTTACTGGGCTGGATGACCATGTGGACAGGGAGATGTTTAAAACACTGCTCATGTGGATAAGATTTTTTTTAAATTATGTTTTAAAAATATTCAAAAATATGTGTTTGGATGATCTGTCAGAAACCAAAAGTGTCTTGGCTGACTGACTACATTGCTGTAACGTGGAAAACTGTGTACTCTTTATTTTTCATCTAACTGCTCCTTTAAATGCTCTGATTAAAGCTGTTTTCACGACAGCGTCACCTGTAGGACGTGTATGCGCCTGTAAAGCAGTGCTGTGGTGTTTCAGTTCTCAATTGTTCTCATTCAGACATTTGCCCGGTTCCTGTCTAGATCTGAGGGCCAGATACAGCCAGGGGTCATTAGAGCAGGCGTTCCTGTTTCCTTCCTGCAATTAACGTCGTTACTGAGAAGCTTCTTAATGAGCTACTACTGAAATGAGAGGAGTTCTGTGTTTGTGACCAGCACTGTGAGCATGGACATCTGGGAAAGAGAAAGTCTGCAGGCTGCTGCTGCTCAAAAACGCCATAAACGAAAGGTGGCAGTGCTAATAAGACGTCGGAGGCTATAAACCTGTAATGCAGCAGCCGCTCTCCTCTAAGACTGTAAATACACTGACAGCCACATCTGTCACTGTATCTCCACTCGAGTGCGGAAACACGCCTACAGTCATTTTTATAATCAGCCGTTTAAGTGTGATTAATTGAGGGCTTTAATGATAACAAAGTGTTTTTCCAACAAGGCCATTTGATGAGCAGCCAAATGATGTAAACTTTGCATAGTCATCCTTCAGTAGTGTAAATCTCTGACCTTACGATGATGATTCCTTAGAGAGCGATTCGGTGAATCATGAAGTGTTGAATTTCACCCTGATTCTACTCAGTTATTCTGGTGTGATTAAATAAAAAGACTTTTAAATTTAGTATACTTTAAATACCCAGATGTAACTGGAAGAACTTGAAAAGTTAACACGTTCATACAGATAAGACACTTAAATATGGCATTTGTCTGCAGATATTAGTGCACAATTTCTGTTTATATGCTTAGATTAACATATTGGAAAAATTGACCAGGGGCGCCTAAACTTGTACATACATAGCCAACTGTATAATTCTATCTTATCTATTTTATTTTGCCCAAAATACTTTGCATTCTTTATTGAATTGTTATTAATCTTCACTGCCTGAAGCAAAAGCAGCTATTTCTGCATTTTAAACTATTTTTTTGCTTTGATATGTCAAGAATGTGATCCAACGAAGTTAAAAATTACGAATATATTTCACACTTCAGTGGCCTTTAATTGTCACTCTGATGAAACAAATCAATAGTAAGTGTCTCCATAGCGATGTGATGCTATCGCAGTGCATCCAACAGTAAAGACAGCATGGAGCTTCTTTTATACAGTGATAGGAAACACGGTAGCTCACAGAAAGCTCCCAATTTCACAAGCTGATCAAATTTACTGGCCAGTGTCAATATACATGCTCACCAACTACTCTGGGGGAAATGTTAATCAGCTAAAGGACGGATCAGCGATAAGATGTGATGTTTATTATATTATTTAGGTTACTGTAGATTCTAAATAGTGCAAACAGTCCGCAATTGATGCAGAGTGGCATGTTGGCACAGATGCATTTTAACACTCTGTCGTTACAGTTCTGAGTGCTAACATGCCTTCTCCCTCTGTAGGTGTCTTCGTGTCCCAGGCTGACGTCATCGCTGCCCCCGTTACCCCTGTATGAGCAGCCCCCATGCAGCCCCTACACCAGCCCAGACTCTGGCTCGGCCCCCATGCTGCCCCGCTCGCCCTCAGCCCTCAATGGAGAGCACAAACCGCCTGGCCTGCAGAAGGCACCCGCCCACAGTAAGAAACCTTCGTCAACCTGCTTCACACCCAGTCCTGTCGGCTTCACTGCTCTGCTTTTCCACTTTTCTCCAGCTATTCTGAATATGCTTATGTCTTGTAAAACAAATCAGAGTAGAAAGTGCTACCAAAGTGGTGTCCAGTGAAACTGCGCAATGGGATCAGGAATAATTTGGGTGGATATCTATATTTTCTAGGTCACAAAAGGTTAAAGCCTTGAGTGTAGATCTCTGACCTCAAAAAACTTTGATTTGATTTTAAATGCTTCATTACAAAACTCAAATTTCACCACTGCAGGATTTGATCAAATTATGTTGGTATGATTCACAATTAATTTTTTATTGAGTTTTTTACTTGATGAGGCAGTCAAAGGCAGTAAAACCTTGGATGATAATCTCTGACCTCACAACAATTCAGTTCTGTAGTGACAGTAATGGAACAGAGACACCAAAATCATTAAAACTCGCAGTCGTTAAACCCCTACTTAAAAAGCAAGATCTTGATCCCAGTGAACTCGCCAACTATAGACCAATTTTCAGTCTCCCCTTCACTGCAAAGATCTTAGAAAAGCGGTCTCACATCAACTCTACAAGAAAACTCTCTCCATGAGATGTTTCAGTCTGGCTTTAGACCCTGAAACAGCATTAACTAGAATGTAAATGATCTCCTTGTGTCTCTCGATAGTGGCCATATTTGCGTACCTGTCCTTCTAGATCTCAGTGCAGCATTCAATACTATCGACCACAAGATCCTCCTTGATAGGCTGGAAAATCTGGTTGGTATTAAAGGACAGGCTTTGTCCTGGTTCTGATCCTATCTGACTGGCCGTTATCAATTTGTCACTGTTTACAGTAAACACTCTGATCGTCTGCTAGTACAGTATGGTGTCCCCCAAGGGATCAGTGCTCGGGCCGCTGCTTTTCTCTCTGTACATGCAACCTCTTGGTCACATAGTTCGCAGGTTCGGCGTTAGTTTTCACTGCTATGCGGACAACATGCAGCTCTACCTATCTGCTAAAACAAATGTGGCTCTGAATCTAAATAAACTTGAAGAATTAACCCTTAATCCTAACACAACTGAGTACTACTTGAACCCAAAGGAGAGAGATCTCAACTCTCCAAATTTGAACTAAATTTAGATGGCCATACGGTCATTTCAAGCACCACTTTAAAAAATCTAGAGTAATAGAGAGTATAGCTTTTTGAAAATTAGTTATAATAAATTCTAACACTCGAAAATTAATGCAGTTCAATCACATCCTTCAAACTCATGACATTTTACATCCTTAATGCATACAAAAACAAAAAACCTCACAATGATAATTATATACAAATAGTACACAAGTACCCAAATGCAGATACCCCTGTGTTGTCCATAGCTATGTTTCTTTTCAGAGCGCGATGAAAATGTAATTTTCATGTTTTTTTTGCTGTTTTTTTGTCTTGGTGAAGATCACAGTTCCAGCCTGAGTCCGGAGAGTCCAGGCTTCTCCCAGCCGGCCAGATTCACCCCCGACGCGTCTGGCCCAGGCAAACTTCGGCCTGTAAGGACCCTTATTTTCAGCTATCTCATCTTCCAGTTTACGTTTCAGACTCTCCGATGTGGAGATAAACTGCACCAACAGTGTTAAATGCTGGTGGAGTCAGACATCACATTTTACAGTCTGTTGTAGAAATTTTTAACACTTTAACAATTTATAATAAACATACTGCAGTCTGGCTTATGGGCTTAAGACAGCAAAGAACATTATTCTTACGTTTTGGAAAGAGAAGGAAGCACCTGCTGTAAGTATTTGGCTAGCAGACTGACTGTAGTTAAAGTATGAGTCTGTAACTGGTGGGTGGCTGCGGTAGCTGTGTAACGACTTAGCCACACAGCTAAACCACCTTATAAATATTAAAGCATCCACATTCAAAATGCTGGCTTTTCAGAAATGTCTGTCATCTGAGGCAGATCTTCAGGCACCTCACACGAGAATGAATTTTTGCCCATCAGCGTTATTCAGCTCATAAAGCAAACACATCGCCTCGTTCAGAACCACCGAGCTGCCAAAACTAGTCAAATGTTTACAAGTATCCCTGCAGTGTGAAATGCCCCGAACAATTCTAATTCAAGTTGTTTTGTTTGTTTATGTTCAGCAATGGCACATTGTCCCCTCCAGGGTAGTCATCATTTGTGTGATTATGTAAGAAAACATACTAGGAGTTGCAGCAGAGACACTCAAATGGACATTTTCTGCTTTTGAATTCCTTTTATTTTTTAATTGGACCAATTTTTGGCAGCCCTAGTATAAATGTTTAAGATCACAGCTGTTCTCCCAGCTAAAACTCTAAATGCTCTCTAAAGTGCTAAAAGTGGTACATATATATATATATATACATATATATATATATATATATATATATATAGTTTTGCACTGGATCTATGGGGCTAATGTAGGTAACAAGTAATGGAAGCATATAAACCCCACCCCCAATTAACACATACATATATATATATATATATATATATATACACACATATATTTATATATATATATATATATATGTGTGTGTGTGTGTGTGTGTGTGTGTACAGAATAAACTCTTTCTGATTTATCCTCTTCTCTCAGGTTCGTGCAGCCCCACCTCCCCCAAAACAGCACCCTCGCAGGCAGGTGGAGAAGACGGAGGAAGTGGAGATCACGCTGGTGTAACAGCGCCGCCCTTCTGGTTGGAGGACTCATCTGCACCTGACCTCAAACTCCTCCCACTGGTATCAGAAGTAAATGCTAGTGGTATTTACTCTGCAAGGAGGAGGATTGCATCTCAAAGCCCCTCTCCTTTTTTTTTGTCCTGGAAACACCTCTTCTGGCGTCACAGACTGTTTGGTGCCTTTAACCCTTTTCATGCCAAATCCAGTCCTTGTATTTGTAACTGTACACTGTTTTAAAGGCAGGTCTCAACCGTGATCATGAACTTGTCCATATCAGTGGGTCTCTGGGGTGGTTTACACCCACAAAACGCCACAAAAAAACAACAGTTGCTGACCAGTCTTGTGGCTTTACCTGTTAGAATGTTATGCTGTGCAAACGCAAGGCGGCAGACAAGGATGAATCAAGCATCGTAAAGGTAAAAGAGGCTTTACTTGCACATATACATATCAAGCAGGCTATACAATAGCAGAAATGCAATAGCAGGAGGTGTTGGGGCACATGGTTTGAGGATGGGGGCTGATTGTAGTGGGTGTGGGTGACTAAGATTGCCCTGGCTTCAGCCACAGTGTAGTCCTACCGTATGTATTTAATGTGTATTAGTACAGTACATTACTGTCGTCATAGGAATGTTCAGAATATGTGCAACATTTCCTCATATAATGTAACTGAGTGGACGCTTTTTTCAAAATGTCATAGAACGTCATAGTGTTGACATGAGGAGACAGAGAACCGTGGAATTGTGTATAAAAGAGTAAAATGGTGGAAAAAGAGAGAGGGAGGGAGGGAGTAGGAGAGAGGATGGAAGAGAATGAAGGCTGGATCCTCCATTTGCTTTTTTTTTCCCCTCCTACCACACCCTCTCTTTCCTCTAGCCAATCGCATTACTCCTCTGTATCGTGTTGATCCGAGTACAGTACTAACTTGCATAGATATTATCCTTTTCTCAGCTTTTCATTATGAAGGCGTTTGTACGTATTACTAATATTTAGTCCTGGAAAGGAAGCGTGAGTGGAGTTTTTCAGACGTGTTGACGCGTGTTGTCACTCAGAGTGAGCCGTCAGGTCAACGTCGGGCCTCAGCGTCACTTCACGGCCGAACCCGTTTGCATTATGCCAATCAAAATACGAGCATTAGTTAAAAGTGCTTTAATTTCCTCTCCTAATTCATACCGTGCTCTCTCGTCACATTAGCCATGGCTAAAACTGAAAGGATGTTTTCAGTCCTGGTGATGTTCAGCTGCCAGAGATGTGTTGGGATGAGCTACGCAGGACTGTGGAAGGGAAGCTGTGGAGCTTTTTCATTGTACTGACTAGGAATTGGCATTCGAACCACTGTTTTGCTGTTTATATCCCCTCATTTTTAATAAATATCATAATGAGAATATTCTGAAGGTTTAACAATGGTTTATTGTGTGCAGCCAGCATAGGAGGCCATTCGTACTCGCACTTGACACAGTTTAATTCATCTTTTTATTGTGCAAAAATGTGGGCACCCCTGGTCAAATTTCATTTTGTTTAGGTTTTTTTTAAGTGAAAATTTTTCACATTTTAATGCAAAATTACTCTTTATTTGCTGAGAAAACATAAAATGTAGCCTGTTTAAAATTTACAGCACATTTTGTATTTTATGTCTTATTTTTTTCTAATATGTGAAACTAAATTTGCAAAAAAAAAAAACCTTGTATTTAGTTTCCTTCCCTGTAGAGCATTCGTTAACATATTTTCACTTAGAAAATGACCAAAACACATGATTTGACTCAGGGGGTGTTCAAACTTTTGTATACTACAATCTGGTTAACAGTGCTTCAACATAGAACCATGAACACTCAAAGATCCATTTACATGCTTATATAGCACCAAAAAGGGTTCTTCTATTGCTACAAGCTTGACATCATAACAATAGAAGAACTCTTTTTGAATCTGCATAGAACCATTATTTCAAAAGGTTCTACATAAACCATATACAACTCACTCTCTATCAGTCAGAAGAATCATTTTACCATGCAAAGAACACTTTAAGCATGCAAATGAGTGTTCATGGTTCTATACAGACCCATTATCTTTACTAAAGAACCCTTGAAGAACCATCTTTCAGCATGTACTATGTACATGCCTTATTCAACTATCTGAGAAAGTAAACACAGATACATAATAGAGCTGTCAGACAGTTAAAATATTTAAGATTATTCATGATTAATCAAATTATTTTCAAATTATAGTAAATCATGATTTGTCTTATTTGCTCAAATTTGAACCTGAAAAAAATCATCAGACTGTATTTAATAGTTTCAGTAATTCAGAAGCTTTGTTTTCATCATGTGAACAGTTCACATGAACCTGAACTTGAAAGTCATGTGTTTTTCAAATAGTTTTCATCGCCGACCTCCAGTGAGAGCAGCAGTGTCTGCATGTTCCAACTAATGGGTGTGTGTATATATATATATATATATATATATATATATATACACACATATGTAGTGCTGTTGTTGGAAGAAAACCTTGTATCTTCTTTTTTGTCGTTTTTCAGTTGTTGACATAATTCGAAAATGCCTGTTGCTCTTTACATTGTATGTAAATTTCATGATGAATGGACCAAAAGAAACGACCCAAAATGACTTGGAAAAATACAAGGTTTTCTTCCCATATATGATTGTAGCCTCTCACTCTCAATGTGTTAAAAAATGAATGCCGTTGATAATTTATCGCATTAACTTTGACAGCTCTACTGTATGTACAGTCGTATACAAAAATTTAGGCGCCCCGGTCAACTTTTTGATTTTGCAAGTGAAAACAGGTTAATACCTCCTCTACAAAGAACACAGTTCTGCTCATTTTAATGCACAATTACTGTTTATCCGCTGAATTTACCATATTGTAGCCTGTGCAAAAGTAATGGCACACTTATTTTCACTTTGAAAACCAACAAAACGTAATTTGTATGATAGGACTGTACGATACCCATGAATTCTAATGCCCATCCCTAGTATTTACTGCAGATCCACTATAGCCTCCTAAGTGCTTTTTCCTTTGTACAAGGGGCAGCTATTTTCTTTATTGTTTGAGTCTGAATTGAGCGTCATAGTTTTGGTTTGAATAGTATTTTTGAGTCTCGAAGAAGTGACGATTTATGGAGCCAAAATCACATGGTCCACTTTCCATTTCATCTTCAATGACAAAGTACTGAATGCCTGATATTTATATTAATCTCAACCTGTATCTGTATTTGTTATCATTATTTTCACCAGTATACCATGTATCAGCACTTTTCAGATGTTTTATTGCTTTATTTCTATCAGTTTTCTTTACATATCCCATCAGTTGCCCCTCGTCAGTAGCATAGCTGCCTAATTCTGCATTTTTTGTAATATTTTGTGTGTATGACTGATTATATTTGACCATTTTTGGAAAAATATCACAATCCTTTTGTTTATTCTCGTCCTGTTTGCGGCAGGATGTAAGAAAATGACCTGTTTTTCTAGAGATTAGCATAGTGTTGGTAATGAAAGCAGGGTTGTGTAGATAATATCTCCTTAAAATGGTGTACAACTGGTAAAGATTTGCAAAAAGATGTGTGGATTTTTTTTAATCAGAGTGGAAGATATTGGAATATCTGCCCTTGTGTCATTTCTTTTAGTCGCAGCCTATTTTCTTGTTGATCTCTTTGAGATCTTTTGAATGTTATCGAACTTGTTTTGAAGTTTATTATGCTTTACGGTGCGGCCCATCCTGTCAAAAAACTGTTCTCGCTCACCAAACTCAGATTTTGGCTTTTTTAGTATTATTATTATTTTATTATTATAAGAAATCTCCCAGGTTCCGTTGGACAGTTTCCACTGCTTTATCTTCAAAATATTCATCCACATACTCTCTAAATTCTATTTTATAATGTTTTTATTTGTGTTATATTTTATTCAAAGACGACTCAAAGCTGCTAGATAAAGATGGCGTAATAAGATCGGACTGTTGCTGCAGTGACAGTGTCAGAGAACAGGTGAAAACATTTCTTTCTGCATATTATTAGCTGTAAAATAATTTGTATTTATTGTGTACAAATGTTCAATAAAAAATAAGAAAAATGTGTCTGTGGTTTTGTGTGTGTTTGGTGTATTTCCGCAGTAATTCACATTAAAATTTAAATGTTGCAGAGACATTTTTATTGTAAAAAGTAACGGATCGTTTTCGTTTCTGATGTTGAAGTGACTCTGATCAAAATTAAAAATATGCCCATTGTTATATCTGTTGTAAACAACCCTATTCGTCTCCTGTAGCACTGCCACCGTTGTCTCAACGTGAGATTTTCATATTTAAAGACTAAAGACAAGGAAAACCCCCTTCTGATGATGCATCTTGAAGGTGGGAGGAACTTTAGACAAGCAGCGAGCAATGCCAGAGTGGGCAGTCGGGAGAACTCCTGGTGGGTCAATAACATTTTGAGTGAGTTTCTATGGGGTAACACGTAAACCCACACAAATAAACATTAAAAACACTATGTTTTGAAATAATGACCTAATGGATTGGGACAGAGTTTAAGCCTAGTCCTGTACTACATAGGATTTTGAATGGGGACATAACATTATGACCTCATTGTCCATTTTATCAGCTCCACTTACTATATAGGTGCACTTTGTAGTTCTACTGTTACAGACTGTAGTCCATCTGTTTCTCTGCATACTTTGTTAGCCCCCTTTTACCCTGTTCTTCAGTGGTCAGGACCCCCATGGACCCTCACAGAGCAGGTGCTACTTGGGTGGTGGATCATTCTCAGCACTGCAGTAACACTGACATGGTGGTGGTGTGTTGGGGGGTGTTTTGCTGGTCTGAGTGGATCAGACACAGCAGTGCTGCTGGAGTTTTTAAACACCTCAGTGTCACTGCTGGACTGAGAATAGTCCACCAACCAAAAATATCCAGCCAATAGCGTCCTGTGGGCAGCGTCCTGTGACCACTGATGAAGACTAGACGATGATCAACACAAACTGTGCAGCAGCAGATGAGCTATCGTCTCTGACTTTACATCTACAAGGTGGACTGACAAGGTAGGAGTGTCTGATAGAGTGGACAGTGAGTGGACAGTGTTTAAAACTCCAGCAGCACTGCTGTGTCTGATCCACTCGTACCAGCACAACACACACTGTCACACCACCATCACATCAGTGTTACTGAAGAACAGGGTAAAAGGGGGCTAACAAAGTCTGCAGAGAAACAGATGGACTACAGTCTGTAACTGTAGAACTACAAAGTTTTCACCTTCACGTCTAGGGGGAGGGCGTCCCGATTCTTGTTGAGATGGAGGGGTAGGGCGAAGTGTTGCCCACATGTGAGCATTATCTTTGTTAAAAAAATACGATAACCACTGTATTATCTTAGTTTAATGTCGTTTCAATGTATTACGGTCCTTTTCTTCATAACTAGTATAAAAGATCACTAGTAGTGCTGATGTCTCAGTAGTTAGCTAGCTAAATTTCCCATTCCACCTTAAATGGTGCAACACTTACATTCTGGCACCTCAGGCATCAGAACCATTTAAGGTGGAACAGGAAAATTCAAACAAAAAGCTGGTGAATATCTGACTTCAGCTTCATGCCACAGAAGAATTAGGGGTGGGCGATAATAAATAATTGTCCCCCCTCTTTGAAGGCATATGATTCCCTAAATGTAACTAAAGCCCAGCAGTGAGGAGCTGAACTTTACCCTCCTCTGCTGTCACTGCAGACTGACAGGGTCGCCTACAGAGCAGCGCTGGTAGCTGTTAATGAAGTGATGCTCTTTTTATTTGAGGGCCCCATTTCAGAGGGAAGATTCAACCACTACGCCTTGTAACTCAGTTCCAAGGGGCAAGGTGACACTCAAAAACAAGGGGTAGGGGTAAAAACAAGAAATGAGATTGGGCCTTTGTGCACGCTGCTGCTGCGCTCCCAAAATTAAAGGATAATTAATATTAGAGGGTTTGAATGCATCACTCTGTACTGAAGGCACTTTAGAGATGCGCTGTGTTTTGTGTGCTGATAACAGATTTGCTGAACGGGTAGCAGTTTGGTGATTTGTTGCAAAGGTGGATTTCCTGTTGATTCTCTCCTGAAACTGTGCAGCAGGTCAGTGGAACACTCCCAAAGAGATAGTAATACATGTATGTGTGTGTGGGGGGGGTGGATCAAATTTCACACAGTGGTTTCAGAGCCTCCTGTCTGCATGTCTGCTGCTCCGCAGGGCCGAGTGGGTGGTGCTGCACACATTCCATGTAATATCAGGATAAAAGTTCTTGCCGGGAAGCGGAACACAAACAAAAGCGAGTGAGGAGGGGCAGATGGTTATTATAGCAGTAATAACCTCCCCACTACCCCAGCCTGCCTGGTCAGTCCGCAGTATACAACATGAAGACCTGAACCACCAGCCGGTCGGCCCACCTGCCTCACTGTTCCTGCAGTGCTTTTCTGATGTGGATCTGAAATTAGCATGGCGTGTGTGAAGGTTTACTTGTGCTCCAACCCAGAGGGTAGGCCTGTGTTTACTTTTTCTACTTGATTGACACGGTAGGATATGTAGTATGTAGTAAAATATGTAGTAAAGTCAGATGATTGACAGACCTAAACAGCATGAAGTTCTACTAAAATATTAAAAATGTCATTTCAAAATTAAAAATTAAGATTTCCACAAGAGCCGATATAATTATAATTGTTTAGAATATGATTAAGTGTATCATGACATATCACCACAATTTGATTCAGAATTGTTTTTAAACACTCTCAGAAAAAAAGATACTAAACTGTCCCTGGGTCAGTTCCACTCTTGTCACTGGGGTGGAACCCTCAAGGGTTCCTCTCAGTATCTTTAGTCAGGGAACATAACTGAACCATAATCCACTGAAATGATATGTTCTAAGCTGTACTGACTCCACACACCCCGTCTCGTCTCCAGGCTTTTATTTTACTGTTCTGTTTTAAAACATTCGGTTATGAAAAGGTACAAATACGAACTTTTCACCTGGAAAAACTTATTTAAGGTTCACAATCAGACCTTAAAACCACTGTTGGAGCTTTGAGGGAACATTTACACTGTTTGTACCTTGATGAACGAAAAATGTACCTGAACAGAACCTTTATTTCTAACAGTGTACACTGAAAATACACTAAATACACATGTGACTGGAGGATATTTATATTTATACTATAGAGTAATATAAATAATACATTAGAACAATAAACCAATTCATTTTTATATTTGATAGTGTTATATTTTTTATATTTGATGTTATTTTTGGACAAAAATGAGCACATACTTTATTATATTTTATTATAGTCATAATAGATCAATGCATTTTTGCGACTGTTGTTTTTCAGTAGGGTAGAAAGGGCAATTAGGTATATAAACATTCACAATCATGAGTGCTGTAACTTAACAGTGACTTGCTCTTTGTATCATCAGGATTTTTATGTGTTAACAATCACATCTGCTTACATTTTATATGATTTTATAGGATTTGGTATGACGTTGCACTGTACTGTGTTGTAGACTCTGTGGTGGAGAGGAAGTTTCTGAGAGTGAACGTGTTCCCCAAACTGAGGGACCACTGCAGACGCACGCATGGAGTGGATTTCAAGGTGAGTGACCATTTGACGCCTCTCAGCCAATCACAGCGCTATTTTCTCCATGAAGTGAAGGAAAACTGTAGCATCTCTGCAGAAATGCTAATTTCTGCTAGCCTGTCTATGGGGTCCCAGTGTTATGTTAGTGCCAAAGCTAACCATGCTGAATGATCGCTTTCCCCCACTGGCTTTAATAGACCTCTAAAGCTGTGTTGTCTTTCTGTAGTCGGCATCGTGTCCATATAAGGATCCCGTATTACTAGTTTGTTTCTTTGAGTCGTAGAATTCACACTCTTCTCCTCCCAAATGGTCCAAAATATCCATCCCATTTTTTAAACTAGGGGTGTTATATGAAACTAGGGGGCAGTGTCGAAAGATTGGGCAGTTTCCCATGTGTAGATGGATTTTGGTTGGATATTGGTTCACATCACCAGACTAAAGTGGCACGAATCCCATTTTCCTTAATGTGACACAGATCGGATGTTTTCAGAGTGTACAAGCAAATCTGATTTTTTCAAATCAGATCTAGGCCACTTTCACATGTGGTCTGAGACTGAGTACACATCCAATTCAATCCAATCCAGTAGAGATAATAATACAGGTGTGAGGGACGGATCAGATTCCACACAGTGGTTGCAACCTCAATGAGAACCAATCAGATCGGAATTCATGTGTTTTTCACTGTGTGTGCACATTCAGTCATTCAGTGTTAGACAGATTAGTGACAGTTTTGATTCATTTTCCAGCCCTACATGAAAGTGAGTCAGAGCTAGTAATATAGAATTGGAGCAAAAAGTAAGAAATCAGACTTGTTCGTAAAACATTGCCCGAATGTTGCGGTGAGAGTGTTCTTCCTTTGTTATCATGCAGCATTGTGTGAATGTTTTATAGAAGAACATGCTATAATCTGTTACCTCAACATCCCTAGAACATCCACGTTAGAACATCCAACGTTCTGCCTTTGTTAGCATATCACATTATAGGAACGGTTTTATAAATCATTCTGTCATCTCAGGCCTCAATAACATCCATAAAACCTTTTCCAAATGTTGCATTGAGAATGTTCTTCCTTTGTTATCATATAATATAATCTGTGGCCCTGATAACAACCTAAAAACATCCTCTGAATGTTGCAGTTAAAAAGTTATTAGTTAACCTTATAGGAACATTTTTTGAAATGATAAACATCCTTAAAATGTTCTATGAACTTTAGATTAAAACATTTTCTTTACAAATATTTTAGAACGTGTATGTAATGTTAGCTGAAGTCGTGAGAACATTTCCTGCTAGCTGGGACTTCACAGTATATGGTTATGCTAACAGGCTTAGTCTACTCAGGGATCGATAACATGTGGCTCCGGAGCCACATGCAGCTCTTTTACTGCCCTGTTGTGGCTCCACAGCAGAATTAGATTCGTAGGTAAAAATAAAATAATCCTCCTTTACAGTAAAATAAAGCTCTGCTGATCGTTCAACACAGTTTAACAATAAATGGTCTTAAACTCTGGAGTTAATGTAGAACTGCTAATTCACCCTTTAAACCTGAAGGTTGGCGCACAGACTGCTGGTCACCGTAGCAGCGCAGACAACAATCTTGCCTAACTAGTAGCTAAAGAAAAGCTAAAGAGAGAGATTTAAGATGAACATCGATAATTTGGAGACGAATGAATTTATTTGCATTTATAATCACTCCATCTGGTTTCCTGATACGTTTAATCTGCAATGAGAAACTGGCAAACACTAAAAAGTCACTAAGCTGAAGTCGCTTCTCACTCGCCAGCTTCTTGTTCGAATTTTCTTGTTCCGCCTTAAATGGTGCAGCAGTCACATTCTGGCCCCTCAGGCATCATTTAAGGTGGAACGGGAAAATTCGAACAAGAAGCTGGAGAATGAGAAGCGACTTCAGCCTCGTAAAATGTTGAACATTGAAAGTTTCCTGCTGGAGATGCGAGAAAAGCGGCTATAGCTGAGCTAAAGCTTAAAGCAGAGCAAAGTAAGTCTGTGTTTTTGTTTATGTTGAATTAATTTTTTATCCTGTACTAGTACATCAGCACATACTGAGACATATTTATAGCCAAGATGGTAAAATGGACATTAAATGTTGTGGCTCCCAAGGTGGATTGATATTTGCTGAAAGGACAAAATGGCTCTTCTTAACATTTGGGTTATGACCGCTGCACTCGTTGTTTCCTACATGTTTATTAAGGATACTAAAAATTCAGTACAAAGCGTTTGGTTCTTCGTAGCAGTGCTAAAATAAACAGGTTTGTTTAAGAGACGTTCCATCTAGTGACAAAATAAATGCTTACTTGTAAATTGAAGGCAAGAGAACAGTGGTTAACAATCACAGGAGCTCATTACTGATATCATGTTGGTTAAATGCTGTTATTTCTTATTGGAGTTAATGGACCAGTTTATTTTTGAATAATAAAATGTTTTTAATTGAGCTCCTCTGTGCTACTGATTGTTTTAATCTGTTAGCACAAGTGCAACAGATGCTACCAGGTTAGTATAAGGATGTTGTTTAGATTTGTGGCAAAGATACATTTTATTTCAAGCTATGTTTGTTTATGTTATGTTATGTTAATTTCAAGTTATGTTTATCTGACAGCATAAATATAGATATATCAGCTGAGAGTATTTTCCAGGAGCTTTTCTTTGTTTATTTTCTGAGGCTGGAGCCTTTCTGTCTAAACATTTCTACATTTTAATTATTAAAGTCAAACAGGTTCAGACCGACACTACAATGGTCTCTTTTAGGGCACCACATGGGCAAATAAACAAAGGAAACAAAAGAAGCTTCATATGACAAGTACTCATTGTGGTTGTAATGCTTTTAATTTACTTAGTGCAATCTATGCATCGTTTCCACATGAATAAAATATTGCATCACAAGACTAAGAAGACAGTAAGAAAATAAAGGAGAAAACCGTATGGACATAACATGTTTTATTCATGCGGAAATGATGAGCATTTGATTGAAGTCAATTCACTGCCTCACTCTTTATCAGTGTAGAATAAGCTCAGTATTCACCATCCATAAGGCGGAATATGTATGGTCCACTCTCTGCAGGTCATTGACCCCTATGAGGGGATGGACTCAGGTAGCTGGCCAACGCAGAAGGTGCGACTGCAGTTAATTGAAGAGTGCAGGCTGAATTCGCTGGGGCCTTTCTTTGTGGTATGTGTTTAACTCATGCTTAACTCATTCTAATTCAAGTGGATTTTTGCATGTGTTATGTCCACGTTGTGCATTTGCTCAGATGTAAAAATGTGTTATGGTCTGGTGAGATCAAGGTTTAATGTTTTGATCATAATTCCAAAAGGTATGTTTGGTGAAACAAAACACAGCACTTCACCACCCATGGTGAAGCATGGTGGTGGCAGCATCATGATTTGGAGCTGCTTTTCTTCAACTGTAACTGGGGCTTTAATCAAGATGAAAGGAGTCATGAAATGCTCCAAATATTAACAAACTGCTATATATATATATATATATATATACATACATTTTCTCAGTGAAAATAAGATACAACTTTGGGCTTCATTCAGCAATATCTTCCTAAGTTTGTTCTTAAGTGTGTTCTTGAGAAAGGTTCTAAGTAATCTACGTGAGATTCATGACGTGTTCTTAAATCCCAGAATTGTCCACACCTTTGTGCTCTTGAATGTGTGTAGATTGTGTGTTCTTACCTGAGAACAAATCCCCAAATCCCAAATAAGAAAATATTGGTGAATGTCATATTAATAATAATAATAATAATAATAATAATAATAACTTATTTATATAACACTCTTACATGATACATGATATGGAAACAGTAGTACAAAGAGTTAAATAACGTAAAATTCCTAGCATGAGCTTATGAAATGGGTTTGAAAGGTAAAAATGACAATGTTTAAAAACAACACAGGCATTAAATTAGTTTTTAAAAATGCAGTGAAGAAAAGTAGAATAAAAGAACATTTCATAACAATAGACAAGATAAGCATCTGTACAAAGCTCAACCTTCTCTATGCACAAAATGTCAAATGTAACTAGTGAAATTCTATGAATGTATTATAACAGGGCAGATGTAGTTTATTTCGAAAGTCCATAATCAAAGCATTTCTGACTCGCTGATCTGTTCCTCTGTCTCTGTGTGTGGTCTGTCAGGGCCTGGTGGGTGAAGAGTATGGTGCTGCGTGTTTACCTGAGCAGGTGGAGCTCTCTGAGTTTCTTATGTTACTGCAAGTGTGCCAGCAGATGGGCTTCAGCTGTGATATCCTGGAGAAATGCTACAGGAGAGATGAGAACACTGTGCCCCCCTCGTTCTGCCTGCTCAGCCAGGTAAGAGCCTTCAGAGATTTAGAAGAGTTTTAGTAGAGTTGCTTTTAAATGATCAAAGTCTCATTTCTCACATACGTCATGTCCACAGCCAGCGCGGTCAGTGGAAGACGGTGACTGGCATGATGTGCTTGTGAAAGGGAGGAAGATCATACGTGATGTTGTGACACAGTGTGTTCTGGAGGGTGACATCCACCCAGAAAAAGCTCAGAAATATTTCAGGTCCAGTAAGTATTTGTTTGCACCATTCTTGTCTTACATACATACATCATCTAAACCGCTTATCCTTCTGGGTCGCGGTGGGGTGCTGGAGCCTATCCCAGCTGTCATTGGGCGGAAGGCAGGATACACCCTGGACAGGTCGCCAGTCCATCGCAGGGCAGACAGACATACATATACAATCACACACACATTCACACCTAGGGGCAATTCAGCATTTCCAATTGGCCTGACTGCATGTCTTTGGACTGCGGGAGGAAACCGGAGTACCCGGAGGAAACCCACGCAGACACGGGGAGAACATGCAAACTCCACACAGAAATGACCCTGGTCGACCGGCTGGGAATCGAACCCAGGCCCTTCTTGCTGTGAGGCGACAGCGCTACCCACTGCGCCACCGTGCCGCCCCATTCTTGTCTTATTTTATATGATATTGTAGATGATATTTTAGATTTTAGTTGAGATTTTAAGATGAAATAACACCTTTCTGCACTCATTCAAACATCATTTTTAAGTAAATCAATCCATTGCACTCTTCATTTAATTTAATGTTTGCTTATTTGAAATTTGTAAGGGACAATCCACTGGTTTTCCAAAATTTCAGCACAAATCAATAGTTAGGATGTAATCAAAGTCATTCAGAGTGGGTTGATGTGAAATTCTCTATTCTAGAGAAACTTACCAAGCCAAACTTATTCACAGTGGCGGTGAATGGAGCCAGACATCTGAAGAGTTTAATGCCTCTAAAAGCTCCCTCACAGAAAGTTATTGCATTATATGGTTATGAATTCACTTCAAGATCAGATTTTAGCCAAAAATGTATTTTATTAAGTGTAGTAATTGCGGAGAGGTGCACGCAGGGTGTTGTGAGGCAAAATAATCCCCAAATAAAATCTTTTCCTTTCAGATTTTACACTATTTTAACATCATCAACATTCCATATGAAAACTCGGAAGACACAGGTTCACTGGAGGTTTTAGATAGTAAATAAAATTATATTGCTTTATTGTGTTCTAGACATTGTGACTCCTGGTTCCTATCACCACCACTGTAAAGAAATCTGAGTCTGTAAAGCTACATTCACATTACAAGCCTCGTTGCTCAAATCTGATCTTTTGCTCAAATCTGATCTCTCTGACACGATGGTTCACACTCGTTTAGGTATGTGACTCAAATCTGTCATTAATGTGAACGAACCAGCGTCCTGAAATGACCCTCATGAGCTCATCCTACTCAGTAACGTCACGTGAATGAATCACGTTCATCATCAGCACAAACTAACGAGCAGAACGAGCTTCACTGTGAAGATCATTAACTCTGATCAGCTCTCAGCTTCATTATTAGAGCAAGACGAAGGAGAAAAAGGTGAGATGAGCTGCTTTTCCACCGTTTACAGGCTTTAACTTCTGTTCGGCGCTGCTGCCATGGTAACGCTGAATGATGGCACACGCACAGTGGGGGAAAGCACATGAATTCCGATCTGAGCGTCACGTTAAGGTCGCACGGCCACAAAACGGATACGTATCCGATCTAAGACCACATATGAAAGTGGCTCAGGTTGGATTTGAAAAGATCAGATTTGTGCCACTTCACCCTGGTAATGTGAATGTAGCCTAAGCTACGTTCACATTAAGCTATTTAACATCAAACCACTCTGAATGACTGTGTTTACATCTCAACCACTGAATTATGCAGAAATTTTGAAAAATTTGTGGAATTTCTCTTTAGGCAGATTGACCTGCAATAGTGCTCTAATCATTTAAGTCATACATTTTCTAATGCCTAAATTATCCAACTTTTAGGTCTTGAGAATGACCTCCGCTTCACACTGGAAGGTCGTTCGCCTGCAGATATCAAGAGATGTCTTTGTTATGTTAATAAAACAGCTAAAGAAGCTGACCAGAAGAACAAAGGAAATGAACCACATTCAGGTTTCCAGGCACCTTCAGTCCGACCTTCAGACCTCCACTTCGCACTGGAAGGCCGTTCACCTGCAGATATCAAGGGATGTCTTTGTTATGTTAATAAAACAGCTAAAGAAGCTGACCAGAAGAACAAAGGAAATGAACCACACGCAGGTTTCCAGGCACCTTCAGTCCGACCTTCAGACCTCCACTTCGCACTGGAAGGCCGTTCGCCTGCAGATATCAAGGGATGTCTTTGTTACGTTAATAGAACAGCTACAGAAGCTGACCAGAAGAACAAAGGAAATGAACCACACACAGGTTTCCAGGCACCTTCAGTCCGACTGAGGCAACTGCTTGATGACTTCCTACCAAACATGGTCCGAACACAAAGGGCCCTCGTCTACACCACCACCACAGAGTACGATGGTCAGCAAAGCTATGCGGAAGATTTAGGCCATCAGCTCTACTCAGATCTTCAGAAGCTCATAGACCGCTCTGTTGTGAGGGAGAAAGATCAAACACATGATGTATTATCCCAGCAGAGAGACCTGTGTCACACCTTTTCTTGTCTCTACAAAATCGAGCGAGAGGAGGTCACGCATGTCAGAGCTTACTTGGAGCAGGACACAAAACATCCATTCATTCTGACTGGTGGTCCATGCACAGGCAAAAGTGTGTTTTTGGCTCACTGTGCAAATCAGGTATGCTTTCAACTGACCTATTCGTTTTCTGCCCACAAAATGTTCTTTCATAGCAACCGTTGCCAGGTTGGACAGGCTTTACAGAACACTGACAAAAATCCTATTAAAACTAATGAGAAACTGCAATATCCCTTACTGAAAAAAACAGCTAAGACCAGCTTTTGATAGTAGCTGGTTTTAGATGGTGTAAACAGGTGTTTGATCGTCATCAGGCTAGATAAATGATGATCTAAGCTTAGTTAAGCTGTTTAAGTTGGTAGACCAGCTTGGTCATGCTGGTCAACCAGCTTAGCCAAGCTGATCATTTTGGTCCATTAACTTAATCATGCTGGACATGCTAGTCAGCCAGCCTGGTCATCATGCTGGACACGTTGGTCAACCAGCTTGGTCAAGTTGGTTATGCTTGCCAACTGTCTTGTCATACTGGTCATGCTAAACATTATGTCATACTGGTCAGCAGCTTGGCCAAGCTGATCATTCTGGTCAACCAACTTGGTCATGCTGGACATGCTAGTCAACCAGCCTGGTCATGCTGACATGCTGGTCCACTAGCTTGGTTCAGCTGGTCATGCTTGCCAACTGTCTTGCCATACTGTTCTTGCTGGTTAACAAGTTTGGTAAAAGTTGTCATGCTAGTTGACTAGCTTGGTTAAGGTGAATTGCTGGTCAAACAGCTTGGTCAAGCTGGTGATTGTGGTCAATCAGCTTGGTCAAAGATGTCATGCTGCTTGATCAGCTTGGTCAAGGTGATCATGCTGGTCACCAAGCTAAGCTGGTCTACCAATTTAAATAGTTCAACCAACTGGAGTGGACCAAGCTGTTTTTTAGCAGGGAACTAATTTGTTTGTCACAATATTTAAATGTAAAGTATGTTATTCATTTAAAAAGGTCTTCTTTTGTATGCATGTTATAGATCAGATGTAGTTTTTTGTCATGTATTCTGTAAACCTTGTCCAACCTGCCAGCACTTGCTATTTAAGAACTTATATGAGGGCGGAGCATGTACATAGACTACTTAGGTTTTTCTGTAGATCAAAGGTAGCCGGTGCTCATTTAAGATGCAAGTTCAAACAAGTTGTAAGTAATAAGATATCTTCTATTTCAGATAAAAACATGGATGAAGGACCAGGATCCCGTGGTTATTGTGCAATTTTCAGATTTGAACAGCTCTTTGAAACAAAGTCTCAGCAGCATATGCCATCAGCTTGCTTTAAGCTACAATCAGCCATACAACATCTGTCCCAAGGACATATTTGAATTGAAAGAAACTTTCAACAATCTGCTGACCACAAGCTCATTGTCCTCAAATCACCTGATCCTTATTATAGATGGACTTGACCAAGTGCCTAATACAAATGTACCACTAGACTTGACCTGGCTTCCCAAGACTTTACCCTCTAATGTAAAGCTTTTCATCTCTTCTACACCAACAAAGTCTGGGTTGCTCTCAGCACTCAAGGGATGTTACCCCGAGTCTTCCTTTTTCTTCGAGTTAGAACCATTAGATAGTAAAAGCTGCAACCGGATGCTGAAAACTCTCCTCCTCTCAGCTAACAGGAAGATAACATCAGGTCAGCAGATGTACGTAAATCAAGTCTTTAAGAAATGTTCTCTTCCCTTGTATATGGAGCTCCTACACAGACAAGTGTGTTGCTGGGGCTCAGAGTTAGAGATTACCTCTGAAACGTTGGTGCCAGGGGTCCATACCAACATTGGTCGGTTTTTAGACCACCTTGAGGAGAAGCACGGAAAAGTGTTAGTTAGCAGAGCGGTACAATGTCTCACCCTGTCCAGACATGGTTTGACAGAAGCTGAGCTGACTGATATTCTTTCCTGTGATGATGAGGTTCTATCAACTTTCATTCCAGTGGATTACGCTGTGCCGTATAAGTTAAGGGTTCCGGAAGTTGTGGTGGAGAGGCTACTGTTAGACCTGAAAGGATTTCTAATGGTAAGGAGAACTTCAGGCACCAAGACATTGTTCTGGGTCAGCAGACACTTTAACTTAGTGATCTGTAAAAGGTACTTGTCTTCAGACGAGCAAAAGAAAATGCATACCTTGTTGGCGAACTATTTTAGTGGCCGGTGGTCATGTGGTACAGCTAAGCCATTGATCATCATTGGAAGGTCTAGCATGAAAATGCTTAACCCCAACAAAGATTTGAAGATTTATATGGACAGGCAGGTTCCTGGGCAACCTTGGATGTTTCAACCCCTCACATCCATTCTTCCTGCGTGCGATTCATCCGAGAATGCACATCCCAATCTGAGAAAACTGCAGGAGCTGCCTTTCCATCTAATGCAGAGTGGCAGTATTGAGGAGCTTGGTCACATTATGCTCTCACAAGAGTTCCTTCATGCAATGTTCCAAGCAATGTTGGCAGAAGAGTTGATATTTTGGCTAGAGAAGACATCTCAGAAAGTATTTCCCAGGGAACTTAGACTTCTTGCTACGATCCTGAAAACCTCGACCTGTTGGCCGAAAAACTCCTTTGAAGACTTAGCACTGATAATGCAGACCAAGCTGTTCCCTTTCATAAATGTTTTCCCTGAGTTAGAGAAATTTGTCCACCAGGCAAGACATGACGGTAGCATGAAAAGCACTGGGGTGAATACAATATTATTCCCAACATCCTCTGTGCCTGCCACTCACTGGGTACCACCAGAGGCAGATGTATCCCCAATTATAAAGGCAGCTGTATCTCAGTTTGGGTCTGCGGTGGTGATTCGGGACAATGGTTCTGCCTGGGTCTGGAATGGAAGTGATTCAGAAGGTTTCAGACTCTCCCAATCTTCTGAATTCCAGTTTGCGGATGTTAGATGCTCTGCAAATGTATTTGTACTCTCCACACAGAGTGGCAAATTCCTTTTATGGGACACCAATGCTCCTTCACATCTCCAGGAAGTTCAGACCGAATGCACAGAACAAGGCCAGAACACCATTGAAGGTATCTTGGTGTGCAATGGCAAGATATTTGCGTTCTCCCATGGAAGGAGATTCATCAGGGTGTTTGCTGAGGGAATAGAAGTTACCCCATTGCAGTGCTCCTCTGAGGTAACATGCATGTCATGTTCTGAGGATGGCCACTTGATTTTTTGTGGTCAGAATGAGGGTACCGTGAGTATATTTGACTCCCAAACTGGCCAACCATTGGCCTCCTTCATGTGTTCAACAGGAATGTCCTTGTTTGATCTTATCTTCCTTGAAAATGGAGAGACAATAACATGTGTTGACAGTACCGGAAGTGTGTTTGTATGGGACCTTGAGATGATAACCAATCCAGTACTCATTAAAGAGAGCTTGAGTTGTACCAAGGAGGAAGTGTTAAGTACCGACCACTCTGAGAACAACCTTCTCCTCATCTGTAAAAGACATCAGATCCAAATAATTGCTGGATATGTTTTAGATGTAGTAGACAAGTTCAATGCACTGAATGGCAAAACCTTTGTGCAAGCCATTTTGGATCCTGATGCACACTTCATCTTTGCTTTAATGAATGACTGCCCATTTCTTTTGGTCTGGAACAGGGTCTCGGGTCAATGCATGTTAAGCCTAGACACTAGAAGCACCCAAGCTTTCAAACTTACAAAGCTCAGGGACTTTCCTTACCTTACAGCTGTCACAAGCAGGGGCATTGTTAGTTGGGACATGGATCTCATTTCGGTGGCAGCTTCCACTCCAAAATCTGATGCAAAAGTGGTGAAAGTTGTTGTGGAACCCCTTGGGGAACACTTCTACACTGCAGATGGTTCTAAGCTGGTGTGGAGGTGGACAGTGTCAGATGGAAAACTGGAGAGCCACTTGCTTCACCATGGTCCTGTGGAAGCCATGGTTCTCTCGGTTGATGGTGCACACTTGGTGACCATTGCCTCAGGTGACATTTACGTCTGGAACACCTGTACAAAGGAGAACGTTCACAGAATCTGTTTTAGCCAAGCATCTCAGATACTGCTAACTCCAAAAGGCAACTTTGCAGTGTCTCTATCTGAAACGGGTATATCGCGGGTGTGGAAGTTGTGCAGCGGACATGTGATTTGCAGCATCCATCATCATCTCAGAGATGCTGTCATCTCACCAGAAAGTACTTTCCTTCTGGGCATCAATGGAGGGGATCTCCTGGCTGTGAGTCTTTGGTCTGGTTACATCAGCAAACAGTTCTCCAGTTGTGAATGGTCAGAGGTTGTGGCCTTCCTCCCATTGTCAGATCATCCAGACTATGTGATTGTAATGACCAGTTCAGGAGCATTGTACTCATGGAAGCTAACGGAAGAGACCGTTTGCCACCAGTTCCAGTTCCCAGAGTCTTTTAAGTATCCACGACAGTTCCTCAAGCTCTCATCTGATGGAAGTTATGGCATTGTATCTGTAGCTGAATCCAAGATAAACATCTTGGACGTGTACCATGGCAAACTGTGCTCTTTGAATGCTGAGGGACAAGTCTGCCAATCGTTTGTAGACATTAGTCGTAAATATGCAGTCTACGTCTGCAACCCTTCAGTGAGGTGTCAGAATTACTCTTGTGACTTCCATAACAAGGAGGTCTTGGTTGCCATACGAGTAACAGATGGGAAGAGAGTGAGCAAGTTCTACCTCTGTAAAACCCCCTCAGTTGTAGTTCTTTCTGAGGAGTTACATGTGTATGTTGGCTTTGAGGATGGCTCTGTTGGAGTGTATGCTATTAATGACCCGGATGGCGACACCATTTCCAGGCCCAAATGTGAGAGCTTGGGACTGGTGTGTCCATTTGATGAACCTGAGATTTGGCCAAGCTTGGCAAACCCTGACTTTACTTGGGTGGAAGTGGCCTCTGAAAGAATGTAAATGTGTTTAACATTATCACACCAGTTACATTGTAATTTACCATGAGAACAATAAATTCATGTATTTCACGTTTTAAATTATATACAGGACTCTGCAAAAGTCAGAGATCACTCTTCATTTATTTAATTTTTTAGTGCAAAAGATCATTAAGTATAAATTAGAGTATCAGTACCTACAACACTTGCTTTTGTCATGTTAAGGGTTCATTTGCTAATATTTAAAATTATGATACAGGAATACAAATTCATTTCAAAAGGTACCACACAGTACCAAGTGCATTAGACAGTATTTTGGCTATTTTAATACATGTTCAAATGTTTTTGATAAATATATACATTTATTTTTGTATGGTACATTTCTATGTGTAACATTCCCCATACATTGTAAAGTATATATACACCAGTCAGGCATAACATTATGACCACCTCCTTGTTTCTACGCTCATTGTCCATTTTATCAGCTCTACTTACTATATAGGTGCACTTTGTAGTTCTACAGTTACAGACTGTAGTCCATCTGTTTCTCTGTATACTTTGTTAGCCCCCTTTTACCCTGTTCTTCAGTGGTCAGGACCCTCATGGACCCGGTGTATTTTGAAATATATTTGGTTAACATGGCAATATATTCTGAAACACATTTTAGTGGTTGTATTGTATTTCAGCATGTGTTTGAAATGTATTTCAAATATATTAAAACATGTCCATATATATTTTTTTCCATATGGTTTCTTTTCAGAAGACTCACTTGCAGTTTTTTAAAGAAATCTTCAGGGGTTTTTTTTCCACACCTCCAAAGTTCCTCAGTAAGTTGGTTGCATTTTCTGCTTCCCGCAATCCAAATAGTCCCAGATCCCAAAAACCAGCCAATAACATTTTAGCCACCACAATAAAGCAATATCTATATGACCTTTCTCAGGACTTACTGGCTGTCACTAATATAACGGCAGGTTATATTAACACCCATAGCAGCAACATTGTAGCCGAGGCTTGTTTTGAGGGGGAATGGGGGGTTGCCATCCCTCTGGTCAAAATACAATAAAAAAAAATGAATTGCCCTTAAATATATTTAAAGACAATTTTGTCTCATTCATAATTGAAATCTCAGATTTACACACCAAGCTGACTTGGATCATCCTTGGATCCTTGAAGTTGACGCCTTAAGCCAAGTTGTCGTTTGAAGATACAAAACTCCTTGAAAGTCATTTAAGGTTCAACCACTGTCTGTAGCTGACCAGGATCTGTAAGTGGGAGATATATTTAAAATGTACTACTAATGCTAGGATTTTTTTTCTTTTTCAATTTATTCTGTAATATTGGATTGAATAATAATAATAAAATAATCTGTAAACATATTTGTAGCACAACAGGAGGAACACTAGAGGAATGCTATCCTCTGAACAGGCCTGCCACAATATTTTATATCAATTTCCTTTAATGGATGTACAGTTTTTAATTTATTGTCCAGTACGCCACCCCAACAGCTCATAAGGTAGCACTGTAAAGAAGGCCAGTTTTAGGTATATGTGTTCATGTCAAGTGGGACATTTATGCTTAGTCACACTGTGCTTTGTTGCTTTTGTCAGCCAATGACAACAAATGTTACTTACATGTTATAGTATGAATGCTGGATATGAATAAATGCTGTGTCGAGTATGAATAAAGGTTTTGATCACTGTGACGTTACAATATGGGTCTGAATTTTTAAAATAAAACTCATTTAAAAAGTAAGAAAGGTAAGAACTATAATTTATAATTAATTATAATTAATTATGTTATAATTAATGCCTAAGGAGCCTCAAATATGACATTTTGATTATTCTTTAATAAGGCATGGCCATGAATTACTATATTCAGACCACAAGTTAAGTTTCTCAACTCGTGGCCTCAATATATTAATTTGTGGCCTTAGTTTAGTTCATTTGTGGCCTCAATATATTAATTTGTGGCCTCAATATAGTGACTTTTTGCCTCAATGTAGTAACTTGTGGGCCCAATATATCAATTTGTGGCCTCAATATATTAATTTATGGCCTCAATATAGTAACTTGTGGCCTCAATATAGTAACTTGTGGGTTCAGTATATTAATTTGTGGCCTTAGTATAGTAATTTGTGGCCACAATATACTAACTCATGGCCTCAATATAGTGACTTTTTGCCTCAATGTAGTAACTTGTGGCCTCAATATATTAATCTGTGGCCTCAATATAGTGACATTTTGCCTCAATGTAGTAACTTGTGGGCCCAGGATATCAATTTGTGGCCTCAGTGTAGTAATTTGTATCCTCAATATAGTAACTTGTGGCTTCAATATAGCTACCTATGGCCTCAATATAGTAAATTGTGGCCTCAATATATTAACTCAAGGTCTCAGTATAGTAATTTGTGGCCTCAATATATTAATCTGTGGCCTCAATATACTAACTCACAGCCTCAGTATATTAAGTTGTGGCCTCAATATCGTAAATTGTGGCCTCAATATATTAATCTGTGACCACATCTTATTAAAAATAATCACTATGTCACCATACTGGCTCCATAAATACCACATTTATTAGAGAAATGTTTTTTTCAGCTGTTATTCTTTTCAAAATTGCAATAAATTAATATACAGCTTTTTGAAATGAAACTTCACATTGAAAAAACTACAACTAAAAAGCTGCATCCAGAAGAACTACAGCAAAAAAAAAAAACAACGAAACAGTACAAAAAAACTACAACTACCACCAGCCCGAGGATGCCGAGCGGAAGCGCTTGTGTACTATAAATGAATTTCCGCCTTCCTGAGCGGTCCTTTCCTGTCTGCGGCCTACGGCAAAATGGCGGTGCAGATTTCTAAGAAGAGAAAGGTGAGCGCGATTCCTTCACACTTTACAGCGGAATCAGGGCGAATTATCGTCAAATAACGACCCGACACGCTAAACACGGTCCTTAACTGCAGATCTGGGCTTTGATGCGGCTGCTGCGTCCAGGTTTTCGGGTGGATTGTGTCGGATTAGTCGGTCTGCGTCTCCGCTGTAAATCATGGCCGGTCTGAGCTGAGGAGCCTCACGAGTCTGGGTTTCGCTCTGAAATAACCGCTTTGCTCGCTCGTTTGGTCCTGAATCCGCACATTTTAGGTGACTTTTCCTCTCGTGAAGCGAGCTGTGGGCTGGATAAAGCCGTATAGCGAATGACGCGAGTCTAGCTGATGTACCCAGACGATCCTGTGAGCCTTAGCAGGCGGAGATGCGACCAATTTCCCCTAAATATTCTGTTAAACTTAACGGCGAAGCGTGAAAAGTGTTTACAGGACTGTAAATAATGTCCGTTCTGCCTCTGACTCCGCCTGACTGCCTCTCTGCCTCTGCCTGGCTTGATGTATGAACTGACATGTTCGTCCTGTGTAATGCTAAATGTGGAGGTGGGACGAGTAGCGATAATATTATCAAAAAATATGGTTAATTTAATGAAATAATGGCTCCAGTAAAAGCACCTTCCTATAGAAACAGCCTGAGTAGGAGGCCAGTAAACCACTCAAGCCCTGGGCTCTCTAGAAGACCTGCAGTGGCACATCCAGCATGTGTCTATATAGAAGTTGGTCAGGCTGTTTTCTTCTGTTGATGGATTTTCTGGTATAAAATAAAACCACAAACCTCAAAAGTCTGAGCTGTCAGCAGCTTAACTGCAGACCAGCAACATAACTGAATGCAGTTAAACACAAATTAGTAACTAAAGGTTAATGACTAAAATAACTGAGGTAGATTAATTTGCTCGCTGCTGTATTTAAGTAAAAGTACTGTTTGAAAATAAGTACAAATCTGTCCAGAAATAAATCTAAATGTTAGAGATGCATCAGTATTGGCACTGAGGGAAAGTGCTGATATAACCTACAAAATGTATTTCTTGTGCAATTGTGTCAATTCTGACAACATAAGTACTTATAAAAATGTATAAAAGTAGATGCAGCTTGACTTGCATTTGCAGAGAAATGTGATGTATAGATAGATGCTTTATTGATCCCGAAGGAAATTTAGCAGCCAGTATCAGTCATAGTTATAATACAGCACAGTTATAATAATAAGGGTGGTATATATGAAAAGAATATATACAAAAAAATCATCTACAGGCATATATACAACTAGAAATATACAAAAATAGGCAGTAAGATCTATCCTGAGATAAAAAGGCAGTGCAATAATGAATTTGCAAGGAGATGCAGGTGACAGCATATAATGACAATACTGAATATGTGCAGATATTAGTACTGAAATAAAGTGTCCAGGTGTGCAGAAAGTGCAATATGTACAGTAAGGTGTCCGTATGTGAAGATGGATAAAATAAACCTATGATTTAGCATAAGAGATTCAGTCCTCATCTCTCCTCTTCTCTCTTCTGACCCCACTGGAAAGAGTTCAAGAGCCTAATGGCTCTAGGACCTAAGGGTCTCCTGTATATCTG
Organism: Colossoma macropomum; assembly: GCF_904425465.1. NCBI lineage: Eukaryota > Metazoa > Chordata > Actinopteri > Characiformes > Serrasalmidae > Colossoma > Colossoma macropomum. The sequence continues at coordinate 31,993,440 of NW_023494798.1, read as the reverse complement.
TCGTGTTACGAATGCAATAAAATGCCGTTTTTAGCGCAGCTTTCCAGCGTCTCCGGACGTTATGCTTTTCCAGGGTACAGTAAATATATCAAATATTGCTTTGGAAGTATTGCTCAAATCTAATCATATGTCCAATGCAGGTAATTTAAGTTATATGTTGACAACGATATGATTCTGCAGTCAGAATGTGCTGCAAAAAAAGGTTTAGGTGTCTTTAAAAAGTAAGTAACTGCTGCTGTAATTGAGTTCCTTGAACTTCTAATACTAAGTTACAGAACAACATCTGTAATGTTTTGTCTTATTTTTGCAGTCAACTCAATTATATTGCAGAATTTTTTGGTTTGTCCGTCTGAATTTACATGACCAAATCGTAAGGCAAATTATTCAGTAACTGCATGAAATAAATGTAAAATATTTAATTTTTTTTGTAAAAGCTCCCTTTAAATTAACAGAACGTGTTTTATGATCTACACATATTGCTATATGCTTACAATTTACTGCTAAAAGCCAAAAATCTTAGACACTCTTTGTATTTTTTTATAAAAATAATTTTTACAGAGCAGATCACTGAAGAGACGCCATCTGTTTATAGTTTACAGCCCAGATTTGTGGAAAAATGGGTCGACTTTCAGTAGACAAAAAAAATTGAGTTCAGCTTTTCTTCTTATAAGGGTTTAAAATGACATCACCCATCTATTTGACTGGAAAGAAGACAGTTACAGCTCTCATACGACCCCCACCTTTAGCATGTAGCTTATGAAATAAGGAAGTTATGAAGAATATGACTGCGTTTTGGAACCACCGGTGGTCTCAAGGACTTGAAGAGGTTAAATGTTATGTGCAGTTTTAAGTGTTTAATGCAGATCTGTAAAGCTTATGTTCTGCCTTTAGTTTGTCTCAGATGGCATCTTCAAAGCTGAGCTGAACGAGTTCCTGACTCGTGAGCTGGCCGAGGATGGGTACTCCGGTGTGGAGGTCCGAGTCACACCAACAAGGACAGAGATCATCATCCTAGCCACCAGGTACGTTTGAAGTAGGAGGCACTCCAAGCTTAGTTACTGGTCATTCTGTCAGTGTTTTTATGTCTGAAAAGTGTGTTAGGACTAAAGTACCTGGACAAGGAGGTTATAAGCAGTGTAACTGTCTGTGCAGGACCCAGAATGTCCTGGGAGAGAAAGGCCGTCGCATTAGGGAACTGACTGCTGTCGTCCAGAAGAGGTTTGGGTTCCCAGAGGGCAGCGTGGAGGTAAGATCACGTCGTGTGTGTCAGAATGCAGTTCTAGCCAGGCGTCCATCCAGCTTTCGCACTGAATTCCAGCAAATAACTGAAATGTTCCCAAAATGTTTTGCATTAGGCTGTTTCCATCTGTTCTGTGCTGTGTATGTCAAACTTGCAAAAACACCTGAGAAAGTTGGAGTGAGTTTACAGAGAAGGCTTTAATGTTGGGCAGCTTCACTTTGCAGTTTTAATTTTAAGGCTGTATTTTATATCATGAGTGCAGAGGTGACTAACATTGGCTTTGGAAACCAATAGCATGAAGCATAAAGCTGTGTTTTAGTTTCATTAGGTTGTTGGTACATACTCTGTACTGTTGTCATGTTTTGTAGCTTCTGCTGAGCAAAAATAGGAAAACTTGATCAGTCTTCAAACTTTATTCTGTTCTCATTCATTAGTTATGCTAGTTGTCATCTGAGTTTATCACTTATTTTGTTGGCAAAAAAGATTTCACTTCAAGCAAGCAAGCGTGTGAAGTTTCATTAGGTGCCATTAAACACCACTTCATTAAGCACATGAAAACATGGCTCGTATGCTTCTATATACACAGTCCATTATCAATAGGGCTGCACTGTATATAGAAAACTAGCGTAAATAATGAATGAGAATAGAATAAAGTTTGAAGACTGAAGTTTTCTGTTTTTCTGTGTGTATCGCTGCTGTCGGGGAAAAAACCGTGTATCTCCAAAATAACTTCACAGGAGAAGGAAAAAACCTACTTTACTTTTAAGTCAGTGGAACCAGACCCCCCCAGCCCCGCCCCCCAAGTCATTTCGGGTCATTTCTTTAAGTCCATTCATCATGAAACTTATATACAGTGTAAAGGGTAACAGGTATTTTCAAATTATGCCATAATTTCAACAATGGATTTATATATGTAATATATATAGTATGATTTTGCTGTTGGAACAATTTTGACATTTGAAATTGCCAGTTGGCTACTTACACACACAGTGTGTGTAGAATGGCCCATTTTTAATTAGTCTTTGATATGTGAACAGTTTTCAGAATGTACTGGTTACTCCACCAATTTGTGCTGCAAATTTGGCCCATTTTAAATTAATTGTTCTTAATTGTCGTTTACATATCCACCAATTCAGCCAACAGCTCTTCACCTCTGCACACTCTACTGACGTTATCACTCCGGACTGCTTTTTGAATGAAGCCTAATACAGTGCAGCGAATCAGAACAGTGTTCATGTACATGAGTCTTAAAGGCGCAGTAACAAAAACAGCCTGTTTAGTTCTGAGGCAGGTTGGAAAATTATGTAAACTGAATTCTGACTGTTTAAGCTCCTCAGCATTTTTTAAAACACGTTAGGGAACCCTTTTGACATGATTAAAGATCCAGCCTGCGTTAGGTTAGGCCTGAATGACTAACATTTGTTGATCATGTGAATGCCTTCATTCAGGCTATGGCAAACTCATCTGGATCTGTGATTGGTTAGGATGCTCGCAGATTGGTTAGAGTACTGATTTGCAGCTTCCTGCAATAACAGTAGTGCGGAGGATGATATCACGATACCAGCTAATCCACATTATGAAGTCCTAATAATCCGTAATTGTGTATTGCTGTCTATGCTGATACTAAACTGTGCATATTAAGCTGCTCATCCTGTTCGTTTTTAGCTCTATGCTGAGAAGGTTGCCACCAGAGGGCTGTGCGCCATCGCCCAGGCAGAGTCTCTGCGCTACAAGTTGCTCGGAGGCTTGGCTGTCCGTAGGTAAGTGCTCATGCTGGTGTTTTGGGGAGTGTGGCTTCATAATGCAAATGGAGTTCCACCTACTACTGTACGTGAACTTAAAAATAAAGGTTCCTGAGTGGTTCTAAACCGTTCTGACATGATTATCACAGTTGGAAGATTCTTTACACTCTCAGAAATAAAGGTACGAAACTGTCACTGGGGCAGGACCCCTCTTGTCGCTGGGGTGGGACCCTTAAGGGTACATCTCTACCTTTAGTCAGGGAACATAACTGAACCATAATCCACTGAAATGATATGTTCTAAGCTGTACTGACTCCACACACCCCGTCTCGCCTCCAGGCTTTTATTTTACTGTTCTGTTTTAAAACATTCGGTTATGAAAGGGTACAAATACGAACTTTTCACCTGGAAAAACTTATTTAAGGTGCACAGCTGGTCCTTAAAACCACTGTTGTACCTTTGAGGGAACATTTACGTTGTTTGTACCTTGATGAGTGAAAAATGTTCCTGCACAGAACCTTCATTTCTGACCGTGTAGGGAACCAAAACTGGTATCTTCCATGGCATCACACCAAAGAACCCACCTTTATTTGTAAGAGTGCACATGTCCTTCAGTGATGATGCGATGACGAGTCGGAACGGGACATTGTCTTGTCTCTGAGGATTCTGTGTCGTGGATCACGTTCTGTGCTCCTGACTTCAGCTCCTCAGAGCAGAGTGTTCCTCTCGGTTGAAGACATCGAGGCATTTGTCTGAGAAGAGTAAAGATTAGCCGTATTGGGGTTTAAACTGAGTTTATCTAGACGTGTCTGACCCGTTTTGTTCTCATCAGGGCCTGTTACGGTGTCCTGCGCTTCATCATGGAGAGCGGGGCCAAGGGTTGTGAGGTGGTTGTCTCTGGTAAGCTGAGGGGTCAGAGAGCCAAGTCCATGAAGTTTGTGGATGGTCTGATGATCCACAGTGGAGATCCAGTCAACTACTACGTCGACACCGCTGTCCGCCACGTCCTGCTCAGACAGGGTGAGTGAGGGATCAGATTAAGGCGGAGTAAATGGTGATAATGTGTGTTTTTAATATAGTTAAATGTAGAGTAGAATCATCATGTCCTGAGAGTAACACAGTATATTGTAAGCCTAATGAAAGCTTTTGGTTTAGTGCCTTATTTTTACAGATTAAAAGCACCAGATACACTTTGTGTTAACTTTTTATGACAAATGGGCCGATAAAAATGATCCGAAGGTACTTAAAATCTTGTTGCGTAGGTAACATGGATGTATTCGTTATGACTGCTTGTGTGTATGCACTATAGTTTATAAGTTTGGAATCACTTTTCATATTAAACTCCTTTAAATGCAGAAACTGATACAGATTTAAATATTCAACCAAAGGTTTTTTGGTTGTGATTTAATATTAAACTCTTTTCTTAAGAAGTTATTTAACAAATGACTAACACGCTTAGTATTATAGATTTCCTCATCCATCAAAGGGGCTTATATACTATTGAAAACTTCACATTACAAGCCTCATTGCTCAAATCCGATCTCTCTGAATCGATGGTTCACACTCGTTTAGGTCAGTGATTCAAATCTGTCATTAATGTGACGAACTGGCGTCCTGAAATGACCCTCATGAGCTCATCCTACTCAGTAACGTCACGTGAATGAATCACATTCATCATCAGCACAAACTAACGAGCAGAACGAGCTTCGCTGAGAAGATCATTAACTCTGATCAGCTCTCAGCTTCATTATTAGAGCGAGACGAAGGAGAAAAAGGTGAGATGAGCTGCTTTTCCACCGTTTACAGGCTTTAACTTCTGTTCAGCGCTGCTGCCATGGTAACGCTGAATGATGGCACACGCACAGTGGGGGAAAAAACACATGAATTCCGATCTGAGCGTCACATTAAGGTCGCATGGCCACAAAACGGATACGTATCCGATCTAAGACCACATATGAAAGTGGCTCAGGTTGGATTTGAAAAGATCAGATTTGCGTGTCACACAGCTCTGAAAACATCAGATCTGAGTCACATCAGGGCAAAAAATCAGATTTGTGCCACTTCAACCTGGTAATGTGAACGTAGCCATTGATTCCTAACTGTAGAACAGTTTAGTATGTTTGCACAGGGTAAGCTGAGTTGAGAGCGCAACTGCTGAAGCATCAATTTGTAGGCATGATTATCGAAGCATGTAACAGATAATAAATGCTTTAAATCCTACATTTCAGTGAGAGATGGGCTGTGAAAAGCAGTAATTCATATATTTGTTCCCTAAACTATGAAATAGAGCAGGTTCTCAACCTTTTCCACCTCAAAGCCCACTTGTTTGTCAAGCATGAAGGGCCACATAAACACAAACCTCACTTAAAAACGTTTTTGGGAAACTTGTTCCTATAACAGTTTAATTTTGTAGTGTTGCAGGTGGACAGCTGAAACATCGGGGGGAGAATATTTATTTGGTTTTTAGTGTAAAGAGGCAAAAAATGGACAAATCCTTTGTGCTCTGTTTTTGCAGGCCTTGTGTTAATATTGTTTTCTGTTTGGAAGCCTTTTTTTATCGTTCAGTCAATTATTTTTTTTTTAACGCAGACTGCCGTTGTAGGCCCATATGGACCACTGGCACCCCCTCAGAGGGTGTTTCAGGACCCGGTTGTGGTTGAGAAACCCTAAAATAAATGTTGATTTCCTAATTGGAGCATGATTTACTAGCCTGTTTGCATATTCAGCACAATAGTATTGCTTTGTTCCTAGAATTACATGATTTTTATTTATGGAAAAAAAGACACTTCGTGTTTGGTTATGCAAGTAAAAACGTTCATCAAGCACAATATATCCAATTAAATGTAGTGCTAAAATTGGTTTAGTTCCACCTGAGCGTAGTCTTTTCTGTGGTCCTCTTCCCTTCAGTGATGATACGATGACGAGTCGGAACGGGACAGCCTCTCGACTCTGAGGATTCTGGGTTATGGATCACGTTCTGTGCTCCTAATTCGGTTCCTCAGAGCAGAGTGTTCCTTTCGGTTGAAGACATCGAGGCATTTGTCTGAGAAGGGCATAATAGATATTTATTAATTCCAAGACTCAATTATTTAGAATGTACAATTAGAAGAAATAGAGAAAACAACATTAAATAATATTACAGATGCATCTGTTGGAAATAAATGACAAATGACAAGCTGCAAAATCTGTATTACAGAATCAGTGATTTCAGTCTTGTTTGAAAGGCCCATGCGGAGAATCTAATGACCTGTTCTTGTGCGTCTCTGTCCAGGTGTGCTCGGCATCAAGGTTAAGATCATGCTTCCCTGGGACCCCAGCGGCAAGATCGGCCCCAAGAAGCCTCTGCCTGACCACGTCAGCATCGTGGAGCCCAAAGAGGAGATCCTCCCCACCACCCCGGTGTCCGAACAGAAAGGAGCCAAGCCTGAGGTCCCTGTCATGCCACAAGGAGCTCCTGTACCCACCGCATAAAGGGTAAGCAGCACAGTGGGTCTGTGAGGGACCACCATGTGGAATTGACGTGGGACGTTTTGGAGGTTTTTCCCTTAGTAGGATTATCTGAATTAAATTCTATTCAGATTGAATTAGTTTTGCATGTTGAGGCAGGGTCATATTATGATATCTTCAGTGATCTTGTCCGGGGATGTTTCTGTTGCATTATCCTCATTTTTGACCCAAGTTATTCAGTTTAATAAGTGATATTTTTGTGCAGCGCCCCCTGGTGCCAGTTTTAGTAACTGAGGCTCACAGTTCAGTCATTTGGGGCTTATTTTTTATTTTATTAAAACTCCCTATACGTCTTGGCCCGGGAATCCAGGGCTTGGGAGGCTCTTAGATATTTGAGGAACTGTAAAAGAACAAAGACACTGCTGTTTGAGCAAAACCTTGTCTCTGAAACAGAAGCTTTATAGGAAAAGGTTAGAAGTACAGGGTGATTAAAAAAGATTCATCCGATTTCAAAATGATTTATTTCACTTGTAAATCATTACAGATCAATGCAGTAAACTGTAAATGGTTTAAATGAGCATTAAGTTTATGTAATTTTACAAGGTCTCAGTATGAACCTCCTCCAGCTGTACGGACATCAACACCATAGTCAAACTCATCCCATACTGGATTGAGCATGTCGGGTGTCGCTGCACTCACGGCTCTTTCAGTGCGATTTCGGAGATCATCCAGTGTTGTGGAACCAACGCCGAACGCTCTGAGCTGTTGGAGCTTCACTGCCGACGAAAATCACACTGCACAGTTATGACGGATTCACTCTTATTGAAGTGGAGAACGCAGAACGCTTTCTGCTCAGGGGTCTCATCTCCTCGCAGACTGAAGGGAGCCATCTTCCGGTGACAGTCAGAACCTCTATGGCCCCCTCTTTCAATTGGATTGTGATTGGTTCCTACGCTCCTCACGGTTGTAAAAATATGGTGCTTTGAAATCAAATGAATCTTTTTGAATCACCCTGTACCTAACTTAATGCAACGAGCTTATTCACAGTGATTTGTTGGGGCTATTTCTTTTCATATCTTCCTCATTAAATGCTCACAATGTAAAAGAGCTGGAGTTTTCAAATCATAGCTAAAACAAAGTTGCAGGGCTTAAATATGACAGTGTAATATGACTTAATATGACAGTGAGAGTTTTAATAGCTCTTCAGTTGTTGCGCATCTCAGCTCACACTCCCTTCAGTGATGATACGATGACGAGTCGGAGTGGGACGACCTCTTTCTCCAAGGACCTGGGTCAGTTCACGTTCTGTGTTTCTGATTTCAGTCCCTTGGAGGAGAACGTCCCTTTTGCCTGAAGATTTTGAGGCATTTGTCTGAGAAGGGTGTTCTGTTTATACAGTGGCTTGATACAAAACTCAGGCTTTGTGTATGGGGGGTTCAGTCTGACCCCATTTTTTCCTTTAGTGCCCATGTTTAATATTTTTCTCTTTTCATTTTTCAGGTGTTCGCTATTGGATGATGAAAAGGTCGTCATTTTCTGTACAAAAATAAAAGGAGAAATACAACTTTGTGTTGGTCTTTTATTCATTTACATTGGCTAAATGTGTGTTTCTGGCCCTCACACTAAATTATAAGCCTTTTTAGATGTAGTAAAGCAGTAGTGCAAAGGTTCTCAACGTTCTCCACCTCAAGGCCCACCTGTTTAGCTCTAGAAAGCATGAAGGCCCACCAGAAAACAAAACTCAACAGTTTTGCTTAATGTAATTTTTGTGAAAATTTCCACACAGTGATATGTGATGTGTATCAGTGAGCATGAAATAGCAGCGGAATATCGGTGCGAGTGGACAACTGAAAGGTCAGATGTTCCTAGAGACAAAGGGCAAAAAACTGACGAAGCTGCCTTTGTGCACTGTTAAGTCCATTTTTTTTCTCTGATTTGTATGACAAAGTGCAGTCACAGGCATAACATTATGAGCACCTCCTTGTTTCTACGCTCATTGTCCATTTTATCAGCTCCACTTACTATATAGGTGCACTTTGTAGTTCTACAGTTACAGACTGTAGTCCATCTGTTTCTCTGCATACTTTGTTAGCCCCCTTTTACCCTGTTCTTCAGTGGTCAGGACCCCCATGGACCCTCACAGAGCAGGTACTATTTGGGTGGTGGATCATTCTCAGCACTGCAGTAACACTGACGTGGTGGTGGTGTGTTAGTGTGTGTTGCGCTGGTCTGAGTGGATCAGACAGCAGTGCTGCTGGAGTTTTTAAACACCGTGTCCACTCACTGTCCACTCTATTAGACACTCCTACCTTGTCAGTCCACCTTGTAGATGTAAAGTCAGAGACGACAGCTCATCTGCTGCTGCACAGTTTGTGTTGGTCATCCTTTAGTCCTTCGTCAATGGTCACAGGACGCTGCCCACAGGACGCTGTTGACTGGATATTTTTGGTTGGTGGACTGTTCTCAGTCCAGCAGTGACACTGAGGTGTTTAAAAACTCCAGCAGCACTGCTGTGTCTGATCCACTCAGACCAGCATGTCAGTGTTACTGCAGTGCTGAGAATGATCCACCACCCAAATAGCACCTACTCTGAGGGTCCATGGGGGTCCTGACCACTGAAGAACAGGGTAAAAGGGGGCTAACAAAGTATGCAGAGAAACAGATGGACTACAGTCTGTAACTGTAGAACTACAAAGTGCACCTATAGAGTAAGTGGAGCTGATAAAATGGACGATGAGCGTAGAAACAAGGAGGTGCTCATAATGTTATGCCTGATCGGTGTAGGGCCACTTGTGGTCCTCGGCCCGGTGGTTGAGAAACCCTGCACTAGTGTATGTGAGGTCAGTTTTAACTTGCAAATGTGTTCTTAGTTCCTGGTGTTTTGATCATGTGTTGAATAATTTTACACTTCACTGCCGACCACCCCACTCTGCGGTATTTGTTCATGGTAATTGGAGGAGGAAAGTCTTTTCTCAGAAATGATTGAAGTTCATTTAAATGACACAAAATGCAGCCGAGACCTTTTGATGCTGAAACCGTTGGCACCTGGATCGAGACTAGTGTTGGTCTGGTTTCTAAATTCTAATGCTTGTCATTTAAAACCTTAGTTTAGATTCATTTGGGTTTGGATGTGGGAGTCTGGTTCAGCAACTAGGGTAAAGTTGATCTCAGGTGTTTGCTAAGGAGCAGCAGAAGCCCCGCCCCCATCCTCACCTCTTACTTGCAGAAGCCACGCCCCTTCCAGCTCACATACCTTTCTACTGTAATCGCGGATGGAAGTGTTTGACGTCGAAACTGGACCAAAATGAGCCTCCCTGACAGCAAGTCCTCAAGAAAACAGTCTGTAGAGCCGGTAAGACGTTTTTGTCATCGAGGAAAATCAGATCAGAACCTTTAATACGTGAGAATGAACCGTTTGTGGCTTATGCGTTGTTAGCAGCTGTTCTGTATAGTTGAAGGGGAGCTCCACCAGTTTTTCAGAATTTCTACATAATAGTTCAGATGTAGGTCATTCAGAGTGGCGTGGTGTGAAATGCTCGGTTATTGAGAAACTTGGTGAATCATAATTGTTTAACGTGGTGGTGATAGGAACCAGACGTCCAACTCTAAGAGCTCCCTCAGAAAGTTATTACATGAAGTGGTTATGAATGAGCCGCCCGATGTCTGAGACGCTGTTCATGGTATTTTTGTGATGAAGTCTTGTTTAATCCGTGGATTTTAATCCATTCATGGCAGAAGGGTACATGCAAAGCGTTGGGAGGCTGTGTTGTCATCAGCATTACATATAAAAGCTCAGAAGACACGTGTAGGTTCACTAGTGGGTTTGGATAGTAAATAAGATGGCTTTATGTGTGTTGTAGACATGGTGACCCCTGGTTCCTATCACCACCACTGTAAAGAAATCTGAGTGTCAACAATGAACTGTCACACCAAACCACTCTGAATGTGTTTACGTGTCAACCACTGAATTATATAGAAATTTTAAAAAATGGGTGGAATTCCCCTTTAACTCCTTGCTGAGCAAAGGTGGAGAGCATGAACTCTTACTCAAGGGAAGGTAGTGATACTTCAGTGACTTCATTGAAAGTAAAGGTATTTAAAAAAGGGTTAGAATCTACTCCAGAACTGAGTTCCATTGAGAGCTGCAGTGGAACTTAGTACCTCCAACATCAGCATAGAACTTCAAGCTTGTCAATCTGACAGGACGCTTTCACCAACTTAATGAAATTGAACAAAATAACAAACTGGCAATGACTAAAATGTGACTTGGGTGCAAAGTAGACTACTTTTCTTACAAGAATGCATGTTTAGAAGCAGAAGTATTATTAATATTATTTAGAAATACCTAGAGAAGTACAAGTCCACCCAAATTGTACATATAGGGAAGTGAGTGAATGTAACTAATGGCTGCCCATCTCTGCTGCTAAGTATGTGGTTTAGCCAAAGTGTAGTATTACTCCCCTCAGTAATATTCCTGAGTAGAAGTAAAAGTATTTCTATTTAACCCTCATGTTATCTTTAGATTTACTGACATCTTTATCCTTGGGGTCAGTTTGACCACAGCAATTTTAACCTCCCGAAAAGTATTAAAATTTAAATTTTACCCAGCTTTATGTGTCTGGTAGTTTGTTTCTTTTGTCAGTCTTTTATTTAGAGAATGCAGAATGGGGTCAAATTGACCCCAACGATAATAAGAGGGTTATAACTCCCCAGGAAGATGTAAGCACACTTTTAAAAAAGATGGTTCTTCAAGGGTTCTTTAGTGAAGAAAATGTTCTAAAGGGAACCATGAGGACTCAAAGAACCCTTTGCATGATTAAATGGTTCTTTGCATCATTAAAGGGTTCTTAAGACTGATGGAGAATGTGCTATATAGAACCTTTTTGAAAAGGGTTCTGCTGTTGTTACAAGCTTGACATTCTAACAAAAGAAGAAGCCTTTTCAAAAAGATATATAGAACCTTTTTCAGCACCTTTAAGGTCTGAAGAACTCAAAGGGTTCTTTGAGTGCTTGTGGTTCTATACAGTATAATTTCTTTACCAAAGAACCCTTGAAAAACCACCTTTTTAAAAAGTGTAGATTACTTTCCTCAGCAGAAGAAATACTATTTAAAAATACTGACATTTACTTGAGTAAAAAGTAATTACTTTCCTTACTTATATACCTCAGTAGAAGTAAAAGTATTGCTGTTTAAAATACTAAGGGCTGTACAAGGAAAACCTGTACTGTACTCAGGAGTACATGTGCTTCAGTAAAAGATTTGATGGATACACTTTTACTTCTGCTCGAGTTTATTGGTGAGGAATGTAATCAACTTTACATTCAGGTAATTTATATTTTAGCCATACAAACTGGGCTAAAATCCTCATTTAAATCCTTTTTTGGGGGTTTAATTTGACCTCTATGTGTGTCTGTACCACCAGATATACACCTGCTCTGGTTTAGAACTGAATAAAGGCTGTGTCTCGAATCAACCTTTATTCCCTAGGTAGACACTGACAATTGAGGTTTTTTGGTTCCTCTCCTGAGCTGCTTACTGGTGCTCACATTTTTATTTTGGAGCTTCAGCATTTCATTGTAAAACAAAATTATTTAAGAAGTAAGTAATGAGCACAGTACTCGAGGAGGGTCTTTATTTTGTAGTTTTTTGACATACTTTGAACTTTTTCATGCAAACTCAGATTGTGTTTGCTTGGCTCCTTTCACTTGTGCTTGAGTGATTATTTCACAGCAGTCACTGTATTAACAGTACGGGTTTAAGCTACTCTACCCACCTCTGACTGTTTGTACTGAGTGTCCTTGTGATAATGAGTCATCTTTAAAATGAATTTCCTCACAGCTCTGTTAGATCAGGCTTAAGTTGTCTTACTAACTAAGAAATCTTGGTTATTTATTTATTTATTTGCCCACTTTTCTCCCCATCTTAATTGTATCCAGTTTCTCCGCCACTGGTTAGGTCTACAACACAATGCGACTTCATTGTACAGCTCAACACGCTTGCAGGAGAACACTAACTGGAAATTCTGTTACATCAGTTAACAGACGTCTGCGTTGGCTAGCATCACAGTGAGTGATTGGGGGAGAGGGAGGCCAGTTATTCTCGCTTGGACTCCTGGCCACTGTTGACTTATTGAGTCGTTGTAGAAGTTAATTTCGAAAATTTTCGAAAGATTTTGAAAGAAATGTCCGAACGCGGCCGTAGGAGAACGAGGCTGCAGCGTCAAAGAACAGTTAAGAGTCTGAAAGCAAAGTTTAAAGAATCCGAGGACGCGAACCAAAGAAGTGACCGCGCCCTTTTTACGGCTCGAACCCATTCTGGGTGATCAGCCCAGCTGTCAGTCAGTGAAGCTTCATGATGGCTCCTGTGATGCTGGTGAAGATGAGGCTGATCCTCCGGGAGCGACTGGCGTTCATTGGCATTTATGATTGTTTACCTCTGGATGAGCCGCGTGAAGCTCTGTTCTTTTGCGCATGCGGGTCAGTTTAGGACCTGATCTGTTCAGACTGATGTCGCATACAGGAAAAGATATTGTGAACAGCCAAACCAACAAATCAGATTTGGTGATAAAATCAGATGTGAGCCACTTTTACCTGCTGTGTGAACGTAGCCTAAGGCCCAATCCCATTTCTTCTTTTTACCCCTACCCCTTGTTTTCAAGTGTCACCCTAACCCCTTGGAACTTAGTTACAAGGAGAAGTGGCTGAAATCTTCCTTACGAAATGAGACCCTCAAATAAAAAGAGCATCACTTCATTAACAGCTACCAGCGCTGCTCTGCAGGCGACCCTGTCAGTCTGCAGTGACAGCAGAGGAGGGTAAAGTTCAGCTCCTCACTGCTGGGCTTTAGTCACATTTAGGGCATCATATGCCTTCAAATGACATATAAGACAATTATTAATTATCGCCCACCCCTAATTCTTCAGTGATATGAAGCCAAAGTCAGATATTCGCCAGCTTCTTGTTCGCATTTTCCCGTTCCACCTTAAATGTTGCAGCAGTTACATTCTGGCGCTTCAGGTTTCAGAACTGTTGGACTATTTAAGGTGGAACGGGAAAGTTGGCTAGCTAGCTACCGAGTCATCAGCATGCTATTAGCGTTTTTTATGCTTGTTATGAAGAAAACGATCATAATACATTGAAACGACATTGAACTAAGATAATACAGTGGTTATCGTAATTTTTTAATGGAGAAAATTCTCACATTTGTGGGTTTCTTTGGTCTCTTATTCAGCCATCTTGCCGGTTTTTCTTTCTTTTTTTCTCATATCACTCTGTTTGGAGTCTGTGAAAAACCTCAGTTTGGAGGACCATGTAGCCCGAACACTTCACCCTACCCCTCTATCTCGACAAGTATTGGGACACCCTAACCTTAGACGTGAATGCACAAAACAGAGGGCTAAGGGCTAAGTGGTAGGGGCAAGGGGTGAAATGGGATTGGGCCCAAGTCTCAAGGTTATGTACCCACGATAGAGAGGCATAGAAAACTACAGAAAACTCTAAGATGGCATACAGAAAACCAGAGCCTCAGAGACAGAATAAGCATATAAGAGTTATACAATTAACTACTGTCCAAATATCCCCCCTGTGATCACGTCATGAAGGATAATGTTAAAAAAAATGTACAGTATTGATTAAATGACTATTGATGACATAAACCTACCATCCTAATCATTCTAGGCTGAGCTTAAACATCCTACGTTCTAAAAAGTTAGAAAGCACCTGGGAGCAGTTACTGTAACAGCTGCATCAATTAAATGTGATAAATGATCAATAATGTGATTAATACATATTGATTTAGTGGAGAGAAATAAAAACTGAAATTGGAAGCTGGAAATAAATTGGATTAAATAGAGATATATGATTAATGAAGTAAATGTAATAAATGAGTTATATCAGCATAAAATGGAGGACAACATCATGAGGACCAGCCTGTCCACATCAGAAAGGAACCTTTGACGGACAGTTACCGGTGATGTGGTCACAGCAGCTTGGCCGGTGGGTAGTAATTGCCTCAAAAGCTGACTGGGGTAGCGAAAATAGTTGACACTGAGACGTAACTATAGTACCTCTGTAGTACTACAGTATGTTTTATAGCACAGTAAATAATAGTACTGTAGTATATTATAATCAACGTGTAGACATTGTACAGTGGAATAAGCATTTTTGCGCTGCCAAATATTTTCAGTGTCTTTTAACATTCACGTTTTAAACTCTTAAAAAAGATGATTCTTCAAGGGTTCTTTAGTAAAGACAGTGGTTCTATATAGAACCATGAACACTCAAAGAACAATTTGCATGCTTAAACATTTTTTAGCATGGTGAGACGATGGTTCAGATTGATGGAGAATGTGTTGTATGTGGTTCTGTATTGAACATTTTTGAAAAGGGTTCTCCTATTGGTCCAAACTTCATCATAACAATACAAGCTATGTAGAACCAACACATTCTCCACCAATCTGAAGAGGCATTTCCATGCAAAGAACCGTATATATGTTTATGTTTATGTATATGAGTGGATCAGACACAGCAGTGCTGCTGGAGTTTTTAAACACTGTGTCCACTCACCGTCCACTCTATTAGACACTCCTGCCTTGCCCGTCCACCTTGTAGATGTAAAGTCAGAGACAATAGCTCATCTGCTGCTGCACAGTTTGTGTTGGTCATCCTCTAGTCCTTCATCAGTGGTCACAGGACGCTGTTGGCTGGATATTTTTGGTTGGTGGACTATTCTCAGTCCAGCAGTGACACTGAGGTGTTTAAAAACTCCAGCAGCACTGCTGTGTCTGATCCACTCAGACCAGTGCAACACACACTAACACACCACCACCACGTCAGTGTCACTGCAGTGCTGAGAATGATCCACCACCCAAATAGTACCTGCTCTGTGAGGGTCCATGGGGGGCCTGACCACTGAAGAACAGGGTAAAAGGGGGCTAACAAAGTATGCAGAGAAACAGATGGACTACAGTCTGTAACTGTAGAACTACAAAGTGCACCTATATAGTAAGTGGAGCTGACAAAATGGACGGCTCCACTTATATATATGGGTTATATATAAGGGTTTTTATATA
Organism: Colossoma macropomum; assembly: GCF_904425465.1. Classification (NCBI taxonomy): domain Eukaryota; kingdom Metazoa; phylum Chordata; class Actinopteri; order Characiformes; family Serrasalmidae; genus Colossoma; species Colossoma macropomum. The sequence continues at coordinate 31,977,940 of NW_023494798.1, read as the reverse complement.
GCACTAAAAAGTGTTCCTCTATTGATGTCATAACAATAGAAGAACCCTTTTTGAAATTAGAATTCAGTGGTTTGGTGTGTTTGGTGTGAAATCGTTTATTGTAGAGATGTCTTTACAGTGGTGGTGATAGGAACCAGGCGTCCTAATGCCTACAACACAAATATAACCATTTTATTTACTATACAAAACCACCAGTGAACCTACAAGAGTTTTCTGAGTTTTATATGGAATGTTGATGATGGTAAAATAGTGGTAAATTGATTAAAGTCAGATCAAAAATAAATGTGTTAGGTCGAAACTTTATTGCAAAACTATTATAAAATAATGTTTCACACCTCAGGCAGTGTATTCATAATGGTTTCGTGTAATAACTTTCTGTGAGGGAGCTTTTAGAGGCATTAAACTCAGACGTTTGGTTCCTATCACTACCAATGTGTTGACGTGGCAGGTTTATCTAGAGTGAACCATTTCACATCAAACCATTCTGAATGACTATTTACATCTTAACCATTTAATTAAACAGAAATTTGGAAAAGTCTTTTGAGTCCCTGTTGAGTTCACGTTTGATGAGAGGTGGAGCAGCTTGGGTGTCAACTGCAGCAGATTTAAAATGTTAGTAATCTGTACACTCTCAGAAAAAAGGTACTAAACTGTCCCTGGGGCAGCACCTGTCTTGTAACTGGTGTGGTACCCTGAAGGGTTCATCTCAGTACCTTTAGTCAGGGAACATAACTGAACCATAATCCACTGAAATGATATGTTCTAAGCTGTACTGACTCCACACACCCCGTCTCGCCTCCAGGCTTTTATTTTACTGTTCCGTTTTAAAACATTCAGTTATGAAAAGGTACAAATACGAACTTTTCACCTGGAAAAACTTATTTAAGGTTCACAATCAGACCTTAAAACCACTGTTGTACCTTTGAGGGCACATTTACATTGTTTGTACTTTGATGAACCAAAAATGTACCTGTGGAGAACGTTCATTTCTAACAGTGTAGATTTCATGTTTCCTAAAGAAATGTATACATATCTAATCTTCACCTCTGTCCTCAGCACTCTTCAGTTGTGCAGCTGAACATCGGTGGTCGGTTGTACACCACCACTCTGAGCACCCTGCGGAAACACCCCAACTCCAAGCTGGCAGACATGTTCTCCGGGCCGCTGAAGCTTCAGAAGGACGCGGAGGGCCGCTGCTTCATAGACCGGGACGGGACACACTTCGGTGCGATCCTCGAGTACCTTCGCACTGAGGAGGTCCCAAACAAGAACTTGCTGGAGGTGCACAAGGAGGCCGTGTATTATGATATAAAGCCCCTGGTGAAAATCCTCGAGGACACACCTCAGCTTTTCGGCGAGACTGTGGGAAGGCAGCAGTTCTTGTCTCGCGTGCGCAACTACCATGAAAACCTGGAGGTGATTATCAGAGTCGCCAGAGCAGAAGCCATGGCTTCCAGATACTCCACAATAATCATGTGCGTACTAAGGACAGAGGAGGATCTGGCGAGGTACAATGATGCTATGGACACTCTGGACTCTAAAAAGGAATCTGTGGTCAGCTTTGGCCCCTGGAACGCTCCAGCTACTGTAGAGGATCTTCTGGATTGTATAAAAATGGACATAGAGGCTAAAGGGTATAAAGTGAGCCTGAAAGCACATAACTTGGATAAAGGGTTTCTTTTCAAGAGCCATGGCTTCCTCTATAAGCTCACGTTCACCTGGTGGTGACTGTGATTGTCGTTTTCAGTTCATTTGTTTTTGTGATGTCACAGCGTGTTTACATATATCCACCTATTTATCCTAAGGCAGATCAGCCCCACTCATTGTCTTTGAAGAGTTTCAGCCTAGGCTGCTTATTGAATGAGGCACAACACAGGGCAACCAGTCAGAACAGAGATCATTGACATATATGAGTCTTAAAGGCACAGTAAAAAAAAACAGCCTGTTTAATTCTAGGGGATGAAGAGAAAGGTTGGAAAGCAGTCATGTAAAATGAAAAAGTGAAACAATTGGCTGTTTTTGCTGCATAAAACCACATAAAAGTCCTAAGTGGACCTCATGGAAATAAACAGAATACATAAAATGTATGATATTAAGATTAATTGACCCTTATTAATCCCACAACAGGGAAATTTCACCTCTACATTTGACCCATCCGTTCAGTGAAACACCGCATACACACTAGTGAACGCACACACACTAGGGGGCAGTGAGCACACTTGCCCAGAGTGGTGGGCAGCCCTATCCGCAGCGCAGTTCGGGGTTAGGTGCCTTGCTCAAGGGCACTTCAGTCACGTATTGTCGGCTCAGGGAATCAAACCGGCGACTGTCCGGTCACAGGGCTGGTTCCCTAATCTCCAGCCCAGGACTGCCCCAGTTGTCCTTTCCATATTAACCTTTAATCATTCTTTCATCTTTCATTCTTTAATCATTCTTTTCCCTTTTCCCATTAATTGAGGTTATCCAGTAAAAATGCAGTTTTTAGGCAGAGGAATTGTACCATTGACTTCTGTAATGCGCTGCAATAAAAGTCTTCTGTGTATAAAACTCTTTGCTCTGGAAGCCTCATCTCTTCTCCATGCCTCCAGGCCCATTTAAGGGGCTCATTTGCTGTATTTTTATTTTTTCCCCTCTGTCCACTTAGGATGTACCAAAAACATTCATTTATTTTTGCCTGACCATTTTTCCATGGCTGTTTTCTGACCTCCCTTTATCTCTACATTAAACAGGCTGTTGTTGTTGCTGGGTCTTTAAGAATGTATGTTCTGATTCTGTGAGTGTGTGTGTGTGAACATATATGTCTGTCTGCCCTGTGATGGACTGGTGACCTGTCCAGGGTGTATCCTGCCTTCTGCCCAATGACAGCTGGGATAGGCTCCAGCACCCCACCGCGACCCAGAAGGATAAGCGGTTTAGATGATGTGTGTGTGTTTGTGTGTGTGTGTGTGTGTTCTGATTCTGTGAGTGTGTGTGTGAATGTATATGTCTGTCTGTCTGCCCTGCGATGGACTGGTGACCTGTCCAGGGTGTATTCTGCCTTCTGCCTAATGACAGCTGGGATAGGCTCCAGCACTGCCGTGACCCAGAAGGATAAGTGGCTTAGAAGATGTGTGTGTGTGTGTGTGTGTGTGTGTGTTCTGTTTCTGACTCTTCCATATAGCTTTGTTGTGAATGGGCGGGGCTAAACTGCTGTCAGCTGAATAGGCAGATACATGTGAATGTCCTCTAAAAAATGTCTGTATTATTAAAAATAGTGGGTTTAGACTTAGACAAAGGGACTCGAATCAGCGAGTCGGACTCAAGTTGCATGTTAATTGACTCGTGGGTCGACTCAAGGCTTGTTACTTCATGTTGAACTTGACAGGTTTTAGTAGGGTTCACTTTAGGACAGTGCAACGTGTGCAGCTAAAAAGGAGACTAAACTAAAATTCTCTACCAAAGACTCGACTTGCCCATACAGAAATCTGATATAGGTGAATATAAATGGTCAGGCATATATTTGACATGTATGTTGTGCACACATTCATAACTATTAAATATTGAACACACGTGCCTTATATGTGGATCATGCATGTATGTCTGGTACATGGTTAAATACATCCTGGTACATTATTCACTATGTTATCTGTTTGCTTTTAGAGAGCAAGCTTGCTTGATAAGGCTTGATAAGGTTGGTATGCCGCTGACTGTATGCCACTGCTGGTCCACCCTCGGACCACCCAGATTACTGTCCTGCATACAAGGTCTGGCTAGTTTTTAATCTCCTCAAACAGATTTTGGTAACACTTTATTTGGACGGTCCACTGTAGTTATGTCATTATATATTTAAGTAACATTCAACTAAATTTCTATCAAATGCAACTGAACTTCAGTATGAAAGATCTATTCCTAATCCTAATCCTAACCCTAATCAACTGAATATCTCCGGAAAGTTTGGTAATGATTTAAGTATCCGTAGAGCATCTATAGGGGACCATCCAAATAAAACGTGATCCAGATTTTATCTGTGCACAGCCTTGAAAAAGCATTGAAAATACAATAGGACGAATATTACAAACCACTGAGAGAACAATATTAATGACTAGGCCTAATATTAAATGATTTGGTTACAGCTGTACAACCAATGTTATTTACAGTTGCTGTTAAAATGATTCGCTAAACTAATTTACAAAGGATAACGGAAGAAAAAAGGAAGGAAAAATTAGTAAATTGGACTGTAAGTAGGAAATGAGTGATGAAAAGTGGCATTTTGTCTAATACTCTATGTAACCACCAGAAAACGCTGAGCAAAAACCCAGTGGGCCAGCAACTCGGCCGTCAGTGGGCCGACACAGTGGCCTGTTGCTAAATGTGTCATGAATAATATTTTAATTTATTTCATGTTGTAATGATTTTATTACATGCGTTATGATGTGCATGATTTTAGAGATTAATAATGTAGCTGTTACACTAAGTCTCACTTCATTAGAAAGTATGTGGAAGAATCAAGAAAGATGCATGGAAACCTTATGTAACATGAAGCTAGCATATACAAGGAATACATGCCATTCATATATGAATAATATTTCATATCATATGTTGTTAAATATGTGTTACACATATGTGTTTGTATATGTTGATATATGGCTGGAACATACACCGATCAGGCATAACATTCTGACCACCTCCTTGTTTCTATGCTCATTGTCCATTTTATCAGCTCCACTTACTGTATAGGTGCACTTTGTAGTTCTACAGTTACAGACTGTAGTCCGTCTGTTTCTCTGCATACTTTGTTAGCTCCCTTTTACCCTGTTCTTCAGTGGTCAGGGCCCCCATGGACCCTCACAGAGCAGGTACTATTTGGGTGGTGGGTCATTCTCAGCATTGTGTCCACTCACTGTCCACTCTTTTAGACACTCCTACCTTGTCAGTCCACCTTGTAGATGTAAAGTCAGAGACGATAGCTCATCTGCTGCTGCACAGTTTGTGTTGGTCATCCTCTAGTCCTTCATCAGTGGTCACAGGACGCTGCCCACAGGACGCTGTTGGCTGAATATTTTTGGTTGGTGGACTATTCTCAGTCCAGCAGTGACACTGAGCACTGCTGTGTCTGATCCACTCAGACCAGTGCAACACACACTAACACACCACCACCACTGCAGTGCTGAGAATGATCCACCACCCAAATAGTACCTGCTCTGTGAGGGTCCATGGGGGTCCTGACCACTGAAGAACAGGGTAAAAGGGGGCTAACAAAGTATGCAGAGAAACAGATGGACTACAGTCTGTAACTGTAGAACTACAAAGTGCACCTATATAGTAAGTGGAGCTGATAAAATGGACAATGAGCGTAGAAACAAGGAGGTGGTCAGAATATTATGCCTGCTCGGTGTACATATATATATATATCTTTCAGTTCAGAACAATGTGTTATCTGTTAGTCTACAAGACCCACCTATGCGAGTGCCTTAGATAGAGCCTATCTGTTTGGGATCTTTGTTGCAGGCTGTGGCCTCCCTTGTTTAATATTGACTCTAGTTTATACCTGCCCATTACATTCACTGGCTTACAGATGTACCTTACCGATGTTCTGCCAGGCAGCTGCTAAGAATGAAATAAACACTAATGAACGGACAATGACTAGTGTAATTATATAAAATCATAAATATAAATAGAATATGCGTCCCTTATCACCTAATGTTTAATGTTCTCATGTGTTGTTTATGAATGGGTTGTTATGCTGAGCCTCAGGTACAGTATGACTGCCAGTGTTTGACAGTGTTTACCTTTCAAATTCCATAGAAGGTTTACACCTCTAGGACGTGTCCTGAACATCTGAAGACAAATAAGAGAGTAGTGAGATAGTGCTATTCTATCTATCTATCTATCTATCTATCTATCTATCTATCTATCTGTCTGTCTATCTGTCTGTCTGTCTGTCTGTATGTCTGTCTGTCTGTCTAGATTAATGTTGCTGAATTCATATCTTTTATTATAATTTAACAATATTTTGTCACACTCATTTCTGAACCTGCTAACGTGTTTAGCTCTTAAGTTTACAAAACAAAACATAACAAGAGCAAATTGTAGTCAAATAAAATCTAAATTTGTAAGTAATAAAAGTAATACAAACAAACATACATACATATTACTATTATTGTATTAATTTTTAATTAATACCATATTATATTAACTACAGTATTTGTAATACTATATATTTTTATAATATTTAGGTATCACCAACATACCTTCAAACAACAACAAAAATAATGAGTCATTAATATTACTATTGTTGTTGTTGTTGTTCTGTGTCAACATCAAGTGAAAGAAGAAATGAAAACACCAATGTAAATTTTATTTTACAACAATAACAATAATCATAATATATAATATATATTATATATCATATAATAATATAAATTTTGATATATCACTGTGATATGAACTACATTTTAATTTGAATATATTGTTTATATAATTTTCTTCTTCTTCTTCTTCTTCTTCTTCTTCTTCTTATTATTATTATTATTATATTAATTTTTAATTAATACCATATTTATATCAACTACAGTATTTGTAATAATATATATTTTTAAATAATATTTAGTTATTCACCAACATACATGCAAACAACAACAAAAATAATAATGGTCATCATTATTACTATTATTATTGTTGTTTTTGTTGTTTTTCTGTGTCAACATCAAGTGAAAGAAGAAATGAAAACACCAATGTAGACTTTATTTTACAACGACAACAACAACAACAACAACAACAACAACAACAATAATAATAATAATAATAATAATAATAATAATAATAATAAATATGGATATATCACTGTGATATGAACTAAATTTTAATATAAATATGTTGTTTATATTATATAAATAATGTCTTCTTCTTTTTCTTATTATTAATAGTAAAACTAAATGTTCTTAAATATGTGGTCATATTTTTCCCTTTTCGGCCGCGCGATGGCGACACTGCGAAACGAAAATCTACGGCGAGCAGAGCGGGACAAACCTCAGCCCGTTTTCGGCTCTGTGGGAAAATGGCTGCTCACTTGAAGAAGCGGGTTTATGAGGAATTCTCTAAAGTTGTTCAGGTAAAACAAACTAAACAACTAAATCAGAAATCTCCACTGTTTTTCACCATAAATAACAAGAGGCGCAGCTGAAGGGCTGCTGGTGTGGTTAGCTAGCTGGCTAACGCTACCTCTTCTGTCTCTGTTAAAGATTTTAACGGTTATGAGCTTCTTGAAGTCTCGTTTTCCATTTTTGATATTGTCGTTTTGTTTTTTGGCCTTTAATTTGTAATTTTACGCTCTCAAAAGGCTGAATACAAGCAAAACAATGACAAGAGGCCGAACAGAAATGAGGCAGCTAACGTCAGTATTTACTGTGTTAACACGAAGCTGAAGTTCCTAACCGTCAGCCTCCTGTTCGAATTTGGCCGTTCCACCTTAAATGGTGCAGCAGCTGCGTGTGGTGCCTGAGGCTCGAGGAGCCAGACGGTAACTGCTGCACCATTTAAGGTGGAACGGTAGAATTCGAATAAACCGGCGATTAGGAAGCCAACTTTAGTCCCTTTGTATTAACAGACTCGCTTATTTAAACAGATGTGTTTCACTGACACGATAAAGAAGCACTTAATTGCCAGTACGAGCAGCATTATGAGGAATTTGCTTGACCAAAGAACATCCAGATGCAATGACATGTACATTAGACAGTTTTTAAAATCAATATTTTTATTATTAACAGACATCATGCGGGGCTTACAGTCCTTTCCAATGCAGAAAGACATTTATAAGTACAGTCAAAGTTACAATCAATACAAGCACAACATTAAAGAGCATTTGATGCTCAAATTGTCATTGATTCATTTATATTTCAGGCAAATTATGACTCCTAGGGAACAATGTAATCCTTGATATTATGGACATAACACAATATTGCACAACAAAGTAGTGCAAGCAGGGAAATACAGATTACAAATACAGAATTAGGTCGGAATTCAACGTTTGCATTATGTACCAATGCAATAGCTCACTACAGAAAAACACTCTGAAAGAGTCTGAACAGCAAATTTTATTTTCACCTCTTATTCTCCAGGGAATATTTTGGTTTTTCCATCTGAATTTCCATGACCAAATCGTAAGGCAAATTATTCAGTAACTGCATGAAATAAGTGTAGATTTTTAATTTATTAATTTTTTTTTTTTTTTGTAAAAATTCCCCTCAAATTAACAGAACGTGTTTTATGATCATATGCATATTGCCATATGCTTACAGTTTACTGCTGGAAGCCAAAAATCTTAGACGCTCTTTGTATTATTTTATAAAAATAATTTTCACAGAGCAGATCACTGAAGAGATGCCATCTGTTTATAGTTTATAGCCCAGATTTATGGTAAAATGGGTCGACTTTCAGTAGACAAGAAAAACTGTGAGCTTAGCTTCTTTTATTATAAGGGTTTAAAATTACATCACCCGTATATTTGACTGGAAGGAAGACAGTTACAGCTCTCATACGACCCCCACCTTTAGAATGTAGCTTATGAAATAAGAAAGTTATGAAGAATATGACGAAGTGCGTTTTGGAACCACCGGTGGTCTCAAGGAGTTGAAGAGGTTTAATTGTTGTATAATTACTTCTGTAGGTGGGCAGTGTGGCACAGTGGAATGTCACAATACTTCAGGACATTTTTATGATGCGCATGCTTTAAAAACACTATCAAAACTATGAATATATACACTTATATTTAACATTTCTCACTCTATGCTGCGCTAAATCCAATTAAACAGGACAGTTTGTGCTCTCTTTTTAATCAAAAGCACAGCTGGTCAGTGATTTTTAAGTACTGATAATGTCCACGAGATGCTCAGAAAAGCTCATTGTGAAATATTGTGATGCAATTTGTTGTGATAATGCTAAATATTGTCATATTGCCCAGCTCTGATTGTTTGACATTTTTTTCCAGCAACAACCTCATGAGGAGGTGCCAGCAAAGAAGCTTCGGCTGACCAAGCCTAGTAAATCTGCAGCCCTTCATATTGACCTGTGCAAAGCCACCAACCCCACAGATGCCCTGCAGTATCTCCTCAGCTTTGCTCGCAAGCCAGTGGAGGCAGAAAGCGTTGAGGGGGTCGTTCGTATTCTCCTTGAGCACTATTACAAGGTCAGAGTTTGTTGTAACCAGGTTTTAATGAGACAGATTTGTCTAGCTTCACAGAATAGATTGATACACGGATTTCAGTTGCTCTAATGTTCATTCTTGGTAATCTGACGCTTGAATTTTTCAAACATGTCGCTGAACAGGAGGTGGATAACTCAGTCAGGCTGAAGATTGCTTCACTGCTTGGCTTGCTGTCCAAAACACCTGGTTTCTCTCCAGACTGCATTGTGGACGATGTCATAAGCACCCTCAATAATGATAGTAAGTCATTTTGACAGCTAGTAGCCAGATCTGTGGGTAGATGGATATACACCGATCAGGCATAACATTATGACAACCTTGTTTCTGCGCTCATTGTCCATTTTATCAGCTCCACTTACTATATAGGTGCACTTTGTAGTTCTACAGTTACAGACTGTAGTCCATCTGTTTCTCTGCATACTTTGTTAGCCCCCTTTTACCCTGTTCTTCAGTGGTCAGGACCCCCATGGACCCTCACAGAGCAGGTACTATTTGGGTGGTGGATCATTCTCAGCACTGCAGTAACACTGATGTGGTGGTGGTGTGTTAGTGTGTGTTGTGCTGGTACGAATGGATCAGACACAGCAGTGCTGCTGGAGTTTTTAAACACTGTCCACTCACTGTCCACTCTATTAGACACTCCTGCCTTGTCAGTGCACCTTGTAGATGTAAAGTCAGAGACGATAGCTCATCTGCTGCTGCACAGTTTGTGTTGGTCATCCTCTAGTCCTTCATCAGTGGTCACAGGACGCTGCCCACAGGACGCTGTTGGCTGGATATTTTTGGTTGGTGGACTATTCTCAGTCCAGCAGTGACACTGAGGTCTTTAAAAACTCCAGCAGCACTGCTGTGTCTGATCCACTCGTACCAGCGCAACACACACTAACACACCACCACCACGTCAGTGTTACTGCAGTGCTGAGAATGATCCACCACCCAAATAGTACCTGCTCTGTGAGGGTCCATGGGGGTCCTGACCACTGAAGAACAGGGTAAAAGGGGGCTAACAAAGTATGCAGAGAAACAGATGGACTACAGTCTGTAACTGTAGAACCACAAAGTGCACCTATATAGTAAGTGGAGCTGATAAAATGGACAATGAGCGTAGAAACAAGGAGGTGGTCATAAATTATGCCTGATTGGTGTATATTGTGGCATTCAGTGGTCACTTTTGGTCAAATTATATGTTTTGTTGTTTTTCTAACGCATCGTCTACAGAGAACACACTTCTGCATATTTAACGCACAATTACTGTTTATTTGCTGAACTGAACATATTAGCCTGTGCAAAAGATATGGCACAATTTTTTAGTTTATGTATTATTCATTATCCAATAATATCCAATAAGTTAAACTCAGCAAATAAATAGAAATTAGATACACAGATAGACGGCCAAATAGCTAGATAGCTGGAATTCTGGCAGGATAATGTCATGATTATAACACCAGCAATGAGGATGATTTAAATCTCATAGGCTACATATTAGAAAAAGTTCTACAGTGAATATCGTGGTTCTAAAGAGTCTGAGTGCTTGTTTCTGTGTCTAAAACTAAAGTAAATATGTAGTTAATTATGCAGTTATGCAATTGTGTTGTCCAATTACGGTAAATAATCTAATTGCCCTCTGCATCCCCACTGAGTAAAAGTAATCCCATTTTCATTGTGTTTATGCTGATTTATGATGGTTATGATGATTATGGAAGTCCTGTAACTGTGTTTCTCTTATATTGTCCGAAATTAATCTGTATTTTTTTGATTATAGAGTCTAACCAGGTGCTGGCACAGTTGTTAGACACTCTGCTGGTCATTGGCACGCAGCTCCCAGAAAACACAGCGGTCACTCAGAGGCTCATCGAGGTGGCATGCAAGGTATTTCTCTCAGTTTTCTGCAGTGAAAACATTTCAGCCCCTGAAAATCCCAGGTTTATTACATACTAAGGATTATTATTGCCTGCCTTCTGCCCAGTAACTGCTGGGATAGGCTCCAGCTCCCTCTGTAACCCAGAAGGATAAGCAGCTTAGAAAATGTGTGTGTATGTGTGTGTGTGAGATTATTATTCAGTAACTACAGGGACTTCAAAGCAAACTGGTTGAGCTATTCTTAGATTATAGAAGTGTGTAATAAACCTTTGGCCATTTAAGGGGTTAATGCATTTAGCGTAATTTGAACAAAAAAAATGTAAGGATTATTTCCACTAGCTTTTAATAAGTATCCCTCATTGTACAAAGGACTCTTGTTTTCTTAATTTTTCATGCTACTCAGCAACGTATGTTGTTTAGGCATTTCAGGCAGAAAAACACCTAAAAAGAAATATATTTGCAAACGAGTGATCAAAATGAAAAAGCTTTAAAAAGCTGAACTGAACACTTTTAAATGATGCACAGCCTTGTAAAGATGCCAGAATACTGTACTAGAAAAAGATAAACCTGGAAGTGTTTAAGGAAGCTTAAGTGCATATACAGTCTTATGCAAAATTGTAGGTGCCCCTGGTCAAATTACAGGTTTTGTTAATTGTCTACATGAAAATAAATGAACACATCCTCTACAGAGAACACACTGCTGCACATTTTAATGCATAATTGCTGTTTATTTGCTGGATATAACATATTGGAAAAAAAATAAAACATTAAATGCGGCTTGTATAAAAGTTATGGCATATTTTACATTTATATTTAGCAGGAGAAATATATGTTATCTTCATTCAAATTATTAGCTAATCTGCATATTAATTAAAACATTCAATTTTAATTGATAATTTATTTTATACTGAAGTAGTGAAGTTCAGTCAAGTAATCGAGGCAGCCCTGTACCCAGATATACCTAATGTAAAATGTAAAATATATATCTAAAAATAACGTTTAATAATTTGTTTATTTTCTTCACAGCATCTTAACAGCACCTACTTTGGTGTACGGAATAAGTGTCTGCAGCTCCTGGGCTGTTTGGGAACTGTTGACAAGCCTCTGACCAAAGAGAGCGAGGCAGGCACCTCCGTTGCACCACTGCGTGACGTCCAGAGCTTGATCAGTGACTACTTCAGTGACCAGGACCCCCGCGTTCGCACAGCGTCTATTAAAGCTATGGTGTGCACCATTATAGTTGCACTATGTCTTCTGCTGTTAGGCTTTTCATGCTTCTTTGTGACCTCTGATCTGCAAAGGTTGTAAATTTAAGTGAAGGGGACAATTTTCTTGAAATTGACTGAACTCTTTGGTGTTTACATCCTCAGCTACAGCTGCACGAAAGGGGAATGAAACTCCAACAGACCGCATACAGCCAGGTAAAGCTTTCAGCTATGACACAGACCTGCACTGATGCATTACTGATGTGTAGTTGATTGTGTAGACTATGCTTTATGTGGTCTCTGACACTGTATGCCATGCTGTAATATATGAAAACGGACAGAAGTATGTCATATAGTCATCTCTCTGTTCACACAGCAGGTAAAAGAGGCCCAAATCTGATCTTTTTCTTCATATGTGACACAGATGTGTTCTGTGTGTCAGTGTGAACAGCAAAAGCACATTGAATCTGGTATTTTCAATTCGGATTTGAGACGCTTTCCTGTGTGTTATTGAAATCCGACACGTATCCGATATGCGGCAATACGACTCAGTCTGAACAGCCAGATGGGACTTTTACATCAATCCAACTCCACATTCGTTAAAATGTCGCACTGCTTAGACATCATAAACATTTGAGGTGATGTTTCATTACAAAAAATTAGAAGAGACTTATCCAAACCACTCCATGTTCAAAGAGCTTGAACGAGACTGCAGTGTCAAAGAAAAAAGTCTGAAAGCAAAGTTTAAAGAATCCGAGGACACGAATCAAAGAAGTGACCGCGCCCTTTTTACGGCTCGAACACATTCTGGGTGATGAGCCCAGCTGTCAGTCTATGAAGCTTCATGATGGCTCCTGTGATGCTGGTGAAGATGAAGCCGAACCCTCCGGGATTGACTGGAGTTCATTGGCAGTCATGAATGTTTACCTCTGGATGAGCCGTGAAGCAGCGTGAAGCTCTGTTCTTTTGTGCATGTGGGTCAGTTTAGGAGCTGGTCTTTTCAGACTGATGTCACATACAGATCACATTTAAAAGATAATGTGAACAGCCAAACAAAAAATCAGATTTGGTAAGAAAATCAGACTTGGACCACTTTTACCTGCTGTGTGAACGCAGCCATAGTCATTCAAGAAATAGTCGTCTTGAGGCTTGAATTTTGTCTGTGCTTTTGTCAATGTTTATACATAACAGTGTGTCATACAGTGTCAGAAACCACATGAGCAAGTCTATTAGAGATACTGAGCACCTCAACATGGTTTAAGACCAGTTATGCATTAATTGGTGGTCATAAGCTTCCGTTACTTAACTAAAGACCAAATGCGTCTTAGCTGATTGGCTTTGTTTGTGGAAAGGGAAAAGCTGAGTACGTTTAATTTTCACCAAACTATCACTTTAAAAAGAATTTCTCCAGCTGGTTCTGATTAATGAATAAAAAACCAGTGTTTATATTTTCTCAGGCCTGCAAGCTCTTGAATGATGATTATGAGCAAGTTCGCTCAGCGGCTGTCCAGATGGTGTGGGTGCTGAGCCAGCTTTACCCCGAGAGGTGTTGTAAATTTCAAACATTTCAAGTTTTGTTAAATGGACTTTAGTGTCTGGATACTATGAAACCCTGTATAACTGAGCATCTCACTAGATTCAGAGATTTGGCAATGATACTTTTAACTTGTTTAAATCTGCCACCAGAGGAACTACAGCACATGCATATCCATGTTGGCCAAAGTAAAATGTATTGCTGTGCAGAATCTCTGCTTTCTGTGCAATACCGCTTTTTTTCTCACTATATAAAAAATGCACCAGGCTTCCTTTATTGTTGCTGTTTTCCGAATGAGAGTGAGAGCTTATAAGAGTGCAGTTCGGACCAAAAGCACTTAATGTTGTTTTGTTTAATCGGAGTAACGATAAAATGTCACTGATGTGACTTATATTCCTATTTATGCAATTGCTTATTTCCAAAGGTAGTTTGTGGCACAAACTGAATAAAAATCTATGTATTTTCATCTTCGTTAGATTACATGTCAAGTAAGTGTTACAGCGTGATTCAGAAATCACGTCATTAAATGAGAACAGTGGATTAAACAGCAGAAACAGACACTTTTTTACGTCTGTCTCTAAGGGTGGTGGAGCAGTGGTCTTTAGTCTGTGGCGGTACTAACAGGGGACCATTGGCAGGCAATTTTTTTTCCATTGCAAAATTTGATTACAATACATAGATATTTAACCGAACATCATTTTTAATATCAGAAATATTATTGTTGTGATAATTATTTGCAAAATAAACATTAAGGTCGGGCTCATTGATTTGTCTAGCCAAATCTATTGCCCACATAACCAACATAGCCTGCTAGTTCTGTTTATATTTTCACTGGTAATCAATCAAATTTTCCCTACATTTTTCCTTTTTGATCAGATGGAATTCATTGATGGTGGATAAATGACTACAGACTCTGAACTGTCTACAAAATCACATTTTTTCTGATTCAGATTTTTGTTGTGTTAAATTATTATGTTAATATTCATATAAATGCCGGCATAACATATGGAGTGGGAGGGTAGTAGACATTCCCTACATTGTGAGTTGCTTTGGATATAAGCAATGCATAGATAAATAAATAAATGAATGAATAAATGAGTGAGCAAATAAATAAATGAATAAATATATTTACATGAAAGTTGTCTCTTTTTTTATCTCCTTCCAATTACTCACAGTATCGTCCCCATCCCCTCGTCCAATGAAGAGATTCGGCTCATAGATGACTCATTTGGGAAGATCTGTCACATGGTCAGCGATGGCTCCTGGATGGTCCGAGTGCAGGCTGCCAAACTACTGGTGAGTTGTTTTTTATTCTCCACTGTATGCACACACTGTATGTCTTCACAGTATGATGTGATGTCTGCATTCTCTACAGTCTTGTCTTGTAACCCCTTCATCTTTTCACAACAGGGCTCAATGCAGCAGGTGAGCCCTCACTTCTTGGAGCAGACGCTGGACAAGAAGCTGATGTCAGATCTCAGGGTACGATCTCATACAGTAACAGGCAAATAGCACATACATAGAGCTATCATGGTTCCATTCAACTGGCAGAAATGCCTGTATTAATAAACTTTCATATTCACCCCTTGTCATCAAATTTTAGTTTACTCATTTTCAGGTTACTTTGTGAAATATAAAATAAATATAAAAATAAACAGAAGTTCATTAATTATAGCAAATTTATAACCCAGAACTTAACTGGATTTGCCCTGAAACATAAAACTGCCCATTCTGTACAGTATCCTTAAAAGGGTCTATATCCTCATTTTTCTTGCATTACATTTTTCCCCCCTGAGATCCACTTATGACATTTGTGGAGTTTTACATACCAGAAACAGTCACAGTTCATTTTTGCATGACCATTTCCAGCCTGTCTTTATTCCTTAGAATTAAACAGGCTGTTTTTGTTACTGTACCTTTAAGACTGATATATGTAAATAATCTCTCTTCTGATTTGCTGCTCTCATTCAAAAAGCAGTCTAGGCTGAAACACTTCTTATAACTTTAGCATGAAAGGGCAGAGATAAACATATATAGGCTGAATAGTCAGATATATGTAAATATGTTTGTTTTTGATGATATCGCAAAAACAACAAATTCAAAATGGGCTGTTTTGCAGTTTAGTTTTCCTATATGGACTGAATGGAACATTTTGAAGCTTTAACAATGTTTATATAATACATGAAACTATTTAAGGTGAGGAAAATTTGGTATGATTTTAAGAATCATAAGCACCTTTAAGAATCATGAGGCTGAAACCATTGTTACCATAGCTATAAAACAGTCGTTAAGTTAGCCTAATTAGTTTTAGTGGTCTTTGCCAATGAGCAATAATGCTAAGTGCTAATATTGGCTCATAAAAATGCTGTGCACAATGATTTTTTTAAAAAACGCCAGTCAAATACTCAAATGTGTTATTAAACCTAGTAGATAAGGCCTATAGGCAATTAAGAACAGTGTGTGTTAAGTGTGAAAAAGGTTCTTTGCCTGCTAGGGTGAGGGTGAGGTTGAGGTCTGCCAGTCACTTAAATTATCGATGAAACTGTAAACTCTGTATATTTTTTCATCTTGTTCACCTTATAGAGGAAACGCACAGCACACGAGCGAGCTAAAGAGCTCTACGCTTCTGGGGAGTTCTCCTCAGGCCGGAAGTGGGCAGATGACGCTCCAAAAGAGAAAGTGGACACTTCGGGTGTAAACCTGATCGATTCCGGAGCCTGTGGAGCTTTTGTTCATGGCCTCGAGGACGAGATGTATGGTACATATCTATAACTTGAATTACGTTCAAATGATTCAAATGACCCAGACAAGACAAGAACCTAGTCATAGCTTGATGCAGCCAAGTTAATACAAATGTAGACACTGACAAATAATAAGTGTTCCTGTTTGTTAAGTAAGTAAACGTTAAGCACAGATGTAAACGGATATATTTATGCTGATGATGTTGCGTGTTTGGTTCCTTGCAGAAGTGAGGATAGCAGCTGTAGAGGCACTTTGCTCTCTGGCACAGTCGTCTCCCAGCTTTGCAGAGAAGTGCCTGGATTTCCTGGTGGACATGTTTAATGATGAGATCGAGGAGGTGCGTCTGCAGTCGATCCACGCCTTGAGGCAAATCTCCACCCACATCACCCTGAGAGAGGACCAGCTGGACACTGTGCTTGCTGTGCTGGAGGTACTGCAGACCACTGGAGAGTAGACTAGTATATGTCATCACTGTATTCTCAAAACCTTTTTTGTGTTTTTTTTGAAAACCATTTGGAAGCCCCAATTGCCTGTTCAAACGTTGTGTGAATATTTCATGATGAAAGGATCCCACAGAACATTTCATGATGAATGAATCCCTACAGTACAGTCCAGTAGAATTCCAGTACATTACTGTGTATTAAAGTTAAGAATGTTTATTCCTTCTCCAGTAAAATTTCCAATTCAGAAAAGCAATATTTTGTTTCAATAGAGACAATATAGTAATATTCACTTAAACATTACAGTTCTAGGTATTTGGAATGTGTTCTAAAAATGCTTATGAGTTCAAGTACATCAATCTAGACTCATCCATCAGACTGCCAGATAGTGAAATGCTATTCATCACTCCACAGAATGTGTTTCCACTGCTCTGGAGTCCTGTGACGGCGAGCTTTACACCACGCTACCCCCCCAGCCGCCTGCTTGGCATTGTACATTTTGATCTTATGTTTGTGTGCAGCTGCTCGGCCTTGGAAACCCACTTTGTGAAGCTCCTAACACGCAGTTCTTTTGCGGATGTTCCTTCCAGAGGCAATTTGGAATGCTTTAATGAGTGATTCAGCAGAGGATAGACACTGTGCACTTCAGCACTCGGCGACTCGCTCTTAAGTTTGCGTGGTCTCCCTCTTCGTGTCTGAGCTGTTGTTGCTCCTACATCCTTCCATTTCACAATAATAGCACTTATAGTTGTCAGGGGCAGATCTAGCAGGACAGAAATTACACAAACTGACTTGTGGCAGAGACGGCATTCCTATCACAGTGCCATGTTTAAAGTCACTGAGCTCATCAGTACGACCCATCCTACTGCCAGTGCTTGTCTGTCAAGACTACAAGGCCATGTGCTTAATTTTATCCACCTGTTAGCAATGAGTGTGGCTGAAACACCTGAACTCAGTGTTCAGGAAGTGTGTCCCAATACTTCTGTCTATATAGTTTGTCATGTTTTCCTTGTAAATTGTGTTCATTTCCACTGGTCTCTTACTGCCTCTTTCAAGGCATCCATGAGCCCTCCTAAATGTTCTGTATACTCAGTATATATAATAAGACAACAACGAACTGGTTTAACCTAGTTTTCCCTGAGGAAATTATGTTTAGAATTAACATTCAGACTTTCTACTTTTTCCTTTGCAAGATAATTGTGCTATATAGGATTGTATTTTGTCTGTGTAAAACATCTAATTCAGTCATTAATATAATGGCGTCAACGGTTATCTTATTCTTATTCTAATTCCAGGATTCATCGAGGGACATTCGGGAGGCACTGCATGAGCTGCTATGCTACACGAACGTGTCGACTAAAGAGTGCATCCAGCTGGCCCTGCTGGAGCTGCTGAAGAACCTCACCAAGTACCCCACCGATCGCAACTCTGTGTGGAAGTGAGTGCAGAAACAAAATTGCTGTACTTGGTTGCGCTCATCAAGGGGATGTAGATTATTGACCTAGATGCAACTGCAGTTCTTGAGTAAACAGAGCCGTTCCGTTTAATTAGTTTACTTTTATGATTCAGAATTTTTTGCCGTTTACACAAAAGTGGAATACAGACAGTAAATGAGTGCAACAAGCTGTTTAATGGATTTAGCCAGAGCATTTCACTCTGGCCAAAAAATCAGTGCATACTTTATTGAACATTATTATCATCACCTATAATCAATTCTGATGTTTCAAAATCTGTGTTGCAAATCGTTGCATCGATGTGTTTAAAAATTCCTTTTATGTCTCCTTGTGTGTCCCCCTTTCATGTCCCCCTCAAGATGTTTGAAGTTTCTTGGTGCTCGGCATCCTACTCTAGTGCTGCCCAGTGTCCCTGAGCTTCTGAGCACACATCCTTATTTTGACACCCCGGAGCCAGACATGGATGATCCTGCATGTATCCTGCCCAGTTTGCCTCGGCCCTGTTGTAGTTACTTCTGAGGATAAATTATGGATTTGATTTTAAGGGATTAACTGCTGAATAGCAATTCTGTTTTTTAATCACTAGTTTTGCTTCATTACTTTGAAGCCTTGCAAAAATATATATCTGTTTGTTTATTCATTTATTTTTTTGTGTGTACTCATGTATGTTTCAATAGTTTGCAGTACCTACTTAAAACCTATGGGTGGCAGTACAGACAAAGGCGCAATAAATCTACTTCTGTAGCTTTTATACCTGGCCAGAGCCAGTTAATGAAGAGCCTGGCCTCTTCCTATTACCCCAGTTTTATCAAAAACATGACTGCAAAACGCCAGAGCGCGGCCTTGAGCGAGTCCTCAATGAATGGGAGTGAATGGAGCTAAATGGCTAAAAACTTAAAGTTAAAATAGTTTCTAATCACTCGTCCAGAACCTTCATTTAATTTTATAAAGTAGAAGGATGTGTTTCACTAAAAAAAACAAAGAAAACTCACCTGAACGTTTCCTTTTTTTCTACAGCAAACGGGTTTTGGGCAGCAGGACACTAACATTACTGCTACTGAGTGCTGATTGGTTGGCGAGCGGAGCAGCTCATTGGCTGTTCATACTCACTGACGCCATAAACGTACGAGGCGCCATTTTAAACTCCTATAACTCGAGTTCAAAAGCTCTTAAAATATATCAGCAGTGTTAAAATGTTTTATGCTGTTCTGTGTTCAGGAAATGATTTTATTCTTTTACATTAAAAATGTTTAAGCATTTGTAAACTATGATTTCACTCAAATGCTCCATCTTAACCCATTCATTTTGGACTCGCTCAGGAGCGCCCTCTAGCGTTTGAGAAACCCTGAAGACATTACAGAGTGGGAATTCTCCTCTCTACATCTTCTCTAACCTGGCTTGTCATTTGCTGCGCATTCGTCATGGCGGAGGTAGTTTCAGCTCCTGGAGCTTTCATGTCAGCTATGTGGACGCACTTTGGCTTTATTAAGAACTCAGAGTTTAATAGTACTGTGATTTAGAGATGGGCAATAGGATGATATTTTATAGTTATTATGATAAATTTTGTTATCGTGATGAGCATTATGTTTTTCTGAGCATATTGTAGATATCATTAATACTTAAAGAACATTAAACAACATGTTTTGTTAAAAAGAGAACATAATTAGTCTTGTTTAATTGGATTTAGTGCAGCGCAGTATATGAAGTGTTGTTTGATGGCAGTTTGTAAATGCAGCAGTACTATTGCATTGGGTCTGCATGTCAAAACATCATGATACACATTGTGAAAATGCCTTTAAATATTTCCATATGTTAGTTTTGCTATATCGCCCACCCCTACTGTTATTTCTGAATTTTCATTTTGAACATTATCCATCATGATCCAGTTGCAGTACTGTGATGCACCATGATGTTTTGTGATGGCATCATATTGTGATCTAGTATTGTGATCATAAAAAAATTTTGGGGGGAAAATAATCAACACAAAATGTGATTCATGTGTTCTTTTATAGTCTTCTTTATGGAGTCATTTTCCTGATCTGAGTTTAATTAGATATTGCTGTATTAGTGCTGGTATTTAACGCAGCAAAGTCTTGTCCCACCATGCCGGCTCTGTTCTCGGACCACACCTTCCGGCACTACGCCTACCTGCGGGACAGCCTGTCCCATCTGGTGCCTCACCTCAGGGTAAGAGGTGCAGTCACTTTATATAAAAAAATTTGGGCGGATATAATTACCTAATACTTGTAAAAGCTTTCAGTTTCATTTTGTTTTACTTATTTATTTGCTTACACTGCTTGTTAAACAATTGGGGACGTTAAAATGTTAAATTTGAATTACTTGGTATTACTTTTTTAGTTAAGTAAGAAAAAATCTGCAAAGTGTCTGGTAGCTTAAAGCAGCTCTGTGCTAACCGTGGATATATTTAGCTTCAGCTCTCAGCATGTTCATCAAAGTGCCTTCCTTAGTATGAAGAGCAGGTTTTGCCTAAATAATGACGTGACAGTTTTCTTTTCCAAACTATTAAAACACTTTTAGCCCAAAGGTGGTCGAAGCACGAGAAACTGTTGAGTGCTTACATCACAACAAGGAGATAAAATGTGCAGCCTTTGGCTTTATTCCAAAGAAGCTGTCAGTAATATTCGTTTAAATATTAAATTCCATGGGCTGCATTGTATCCCTGTAAATAAACCTGCTTTAGCTTTAATTTGTTAGACTATTGCAAACCCAACAACAAGAACGTGATCCTTTGTAAAGCTGTTCGATGAGCAGTGCGTGTCGTTGCCTTTTGGTTTCCCCTGTTTGTGCAACGCCGCCTGTCTCTCTCAGTTACCAGGCAGGAAGCAGACAGCAGTCCTGGGCTCAGAGTTGTCAGAAGTGGGGTCTGGCAGTTTGGAATCAGCTCAGCAGTTCCTCCAAGAGAGCCTTGCTCGGGTCAGCACCCTTCAGAACCTCGACTCCCCTGGAGCTCAGGACCTGCTGGACTTCACTATCAGGTACCAAACGCATCGTTTCTGATATTACTGTTACACACAGAGCTTATGCTGAGTGTGTGCTAATGTCTTTCTCCCCACAAAGAGACCTGCAGAGGCTGGGAGAGCTGCAGACAGAACTAGCTGGATCAGCAGACTTCTGTGCCACTTACCTGCACTGCCAGCTTCTGCTTATGAAGGTATATGCATTTTATACATACAGTCAGATATTGGTACAGACATACTGAACTTTTTCTTTCGTTCAGTCAGGTTTGACAGGCATGAACACTCTGGCTGTGTTCGGGAAATATGATCCAGCAAAAATTGCAGGGTGTCTGTTTGCTTCCAAATTAACCTTGGTTCAGTTTGCTGCTGGTGGGAACAGATTTTTGTGATGATCTGCACCAAACAGTGCCTTTAGTTTTGGAAGTTACATGAAAATGGACAAAACAGTTATAAAAAAGCAGAGATCAAGTAAGGTTTATTATTATTGCTTTGACAGTGAACATTTGGCCACATCACACTATCTTAGACACATAGGCTACGTTCATATTACCAGACTGAAGTGGTTCAAATCCGATTTTTTGCCCTAATGTGACTCAGATCTGATGTTTTCAGGGCTGTGTGGACGCGCGAATCTGATCTTTTCAAATCCGACCTGAGCCACTTTCATATGTGGTCCTAGATCGGATACGTATCCGATTCATGCCCATGCGATCTTAATGTTACGCTCTGATCTGAATTCATGTGCGTCTTTTCCACTGCGTGTGCGCCATCATTCAGCGTTACCATGGCAGCAGCGCCGAACAGAAGTTAAAGCCTGTAAACGGTGGAAAAGCAACTCATCTCACCTTTTTCTCCTTCGTCTCGCTCTAATAATGAAGCTGAGAGCTGATCAGAGTTAATTATCTTCTCAGCGAAGCTCGTTCTGCTCGTTAGTTTGTGCTGATGATGAACGTGATTCATTCACTGAGTAGGATGTGCTCATGTGGGTCATTTCAGGGCGCCGGTTCGTTCACATTAATGACAGATTTGAATCACGTACCTAAACGAGTGAGAACCATCGTGTCAGAGAGATCGGATTTGAGCAAAAAAACGGATTTGAGAAATGAGGCTTTTAATGTGAACGTATATAGACGCTATAGATGTCCTGAATCCCTGCATAATTTCTGACCAATAAACAAACACTCAGTTGTTTAATTTAGTGCACTTTAGCCATTGCAGTATGAAACCACCCGAACTAAATGGACATCTTACAATGACACAAAACCCAAACTCTGATTCGGTCTTTAGAAAACAAACTAGGTGTGGAAAAAAAAGTATTTAAGCGGAATTTTTCAAAATTTCTGCTTTATTTAATAGTTGAGAGGTAAACAGTCATTCAGAGTTGTTTGATGCAAAGATACAAATGGCAAAGAAACGTATAGACTTGGATTTCTTTACAGTGGTGGTGATGATAAGAACCAGGGGTTGCAATGTGTACAACACAAATATAGCCGTTTTACTCACTATCCAAAACCGCCAGTGACTCTACACATCCGAGTTTTTATGTATAATGTTGATGGTGAAAAAGTAATAGTGACTGTTTTGCCTCACAACACCCTGCATGTACCTGTTTGTCATGAACGGATTTTTAAAAATACATTTTAGGCCAAAAGCTTATCTCTAAACTATTGTAAAAAACCATCTCAGACATCAGGCAATGTATTCACAACTATCTCATAAGTAGATCTTGAGGAGCAAGATCAGTGTTTTAGAAGCCTTAAACTCTAGTACGGAGCATTTCACACCAAACCACATGCAGAAATGTTGAAAAACTGGTGGCATTGCCCTTTAATGGATTACCGTTTATCTTTGTATATCAGCTGATGCAGTTAAAACAGAGTGCTGGTTTGTTTTAAGGGTTTTGTAACTGATGCATGCCTGAAATGCTGAGATTTTGCGTGTGGAATTAGAGTATCATGGCTTTTAATTGCATTTCAGGCTCTGCAGGAGAAGTTGTGGAACATGGCTGTGCCTCTGTGTCTGAAGCAGAATGCTATGGCATCAACCGCTGCCCAGCAGGTACACACACACACACCAAATTATATGAGAAGCATGCACCAAAAAGAAGCAGTAGCTAGTTGTATTTACAGAATAACACATACTGGAAAAGAAATAGAAAAATAATAAACACTAACACTCAAAGGTTTCTGTTCTAACAGTCGGAATCAATATTTTCAATAATGTAAAACCAAATTTAGCTGCGGACAAGTGTATAAAATGATTTTACATGTTAGTTCTGTTCAATTTCTCAGGTTCCAAATAATTAGTATGACACTAAGTAGCTGTAAATAAAAATGAAGAAATGTTAGATGTGTCCAGAATGATGAACTGAGCTGTAGAAGATTCTAAAATGACTGAAAAAGCTGTACAGCATCAAAAATTAAATTGTAATAAAATTAATATGCAGAGTTCGTAATTACAGAAGTGTAGATCAAATCCCAAAGCAGTTGAAAGAATTGATTTTAAGAGATAATTACACTATAAACAATTTATGAAAAGTTTTATTCCAATTTGTAACAGTTTTGGATATTGGGAGTTTATGAAAAGAATAACAGCTGACATATAATGGAAAACATTGTCTAATCAAGGTGGTATTAATCATAATGTAGCACTTATGTATAAAGCCCACTCCCAAAAACATATATCATAAAAAAAGAAAATTCTTGAAAGTGGTCTATAATGTTGGAGCAAAACCCTTCATATATATTTACAATATATACACCGATCAGGCATAACATTATGACTGCCTCCATGTTTCTACGCTCATTGTCCATTTTATCAGCTCCACTTACTATATAGGTGCACTTTGTAGTTCTACAGTTACAGACTGTAGTCCATCTGTTTCTCTGCATACTTTTTTAGCCCCCTTTTACCCTGTTCTTCAGTGGTCAGGACCCCCATGGACCCTCACAGAGCAGGTACTATTTGGGTGGTGGATCATTCTCAGCACTGCAGTAACACTGACATGGTGGTGGTGTGTTAGTGTGTGTTGTGCTGGTACGAGTGGATCAGACACAGCAGTGCTGCTGGAGTTCTTAAACACTTTGTCCACTCACTGTCCACTCTATTAGACGCACCTGCGTTGTTGGTCCACTCTGTAGATGTAAAGCCAGAGACGATAGCTCATCTGCTGCTGCACAGTTTGTGTTGGTCATCCTCTAGTCCTTCATCAGTGGTCACAGGACGCTGCCCACAGGACGCTGTTGGCTGGATATTTTTGGTTGGTGGACGATTCTCAGTCCAGCAGTGACACTGAGGTGTTCAAAAACTCCAGCAGCACTGCTGTGTCTGATCCACTCGTACCAGCACAACACACACTAACACACCACCACCACGTCAGTGTTACTGCAGTGCTGAGAATGATCCACCACCCAAATAGTACCTGCTCTGTGAGGGTCCATGGGGGTCCTGACCACTGAAGAACAGGGTAAAAGGGGGCTAACAAAGTATGCAGAGAAACAGATGGACTACAGTCTGTAATTGTAAATGTTATGCCTGTGGGTGTAGATCAGAACATAGTGCTTGTAGATTTTTGAATACTTATTTTTTTAATTAGTTGTTTTTTTTTAACAGTTAAAACAAATTCAGTAAAATGGTCCATATATAAAATAATATACTAATGTTATTGTTTATACAGTAATATTCTAATAATAAATATTTTTTTTTCTTGTTACAGTATTTAAAAATACATTTTTATCTCCTATTTTAGTTTTGTTCATTCCTTTGTATACAGATAAATATTGTATGTGTTGTGTGTGTTAGATCCTTGAAGAGACGTATAAGTTGGAATTCCTGTACAGCGGGCTGGAGACGCGTCAGGTGGCCACTATTCACAATGTACGACTGCAGGCCAAGGCACTGCAGCTCATTCTGACTGCCCGCACCAAACGAGGGTCAGCACTGACTCTAATATATGGACAAATATTACCAGTCATAGACCCTCTTCAGTATAAGACTAACATTTTCTTTAATTCCAGGGTGGAGCCGCTCATCGGACTGTGTGAGAAATTCCTGCAGGAAGTGGAGTCGTTTCAGAGGTGTGTCACACATGGGAGCTTTATACAGAGGAATATTACAACATTGACATGTATATCCCTGATCAAGACACTTTATGTTGCTATTAACATGTAATAGCAATGTAAAGTATATGGCACGTCTTTTATAGATAAGCACAAGGATCTGACATTTGAGTATTGTGCAAAAGGCAGAGACCACCCTTCATCTGTTTAATTTCCAGTCAAAACAGCCATTAAATTAAAGTTATTCATTTTTTTAGGAGATTAGATATAAGATAATCCACTTGCATAAGGAAGGAGAAGGTAAATCAAAAATAAATGGAGAGAAAAAAGTTTCCAAAACTAAGTTCGAAAAATGATTAAAAGCTGAAGAGGGAATGTGTCTCCTAACAACCACCTGGAAGACCTGGTAGACACCAAAACTGCCCCCATCAGATAAACAGCACTTAAAGCTTTCATCTTTGAGAGAGTGGAGAAAATCAAGCTGCTTCAGATCTGAAAACATCCACAGGTGTTTCTGTCCATCCTTCCACTGTGAGAAGACGACTCAGCGCTGTGGGTCTGAAAGGATGTGTAGCTGTCAAGAAGAAAGTAGATTGTAATCAACATAAATAGAAGTTCACCAGACAAAATCTTAGTTACCTGTGACTGAAACGTATCTAATAGCGTGTAAAACCTCCACGAGCAAGAATAACAGCTGTGATTTAATTTGACCTGGACTGGACAGGTTTCTGGATGTAGGCGACATCAGTGTTCAGCCACTCTTGCATCAAAGAATTTCACAGTACTGCCAGATTTCGGGGAGCCTTCCCTGGCGTCTTACTCGTTGCTCCAGGTCATCCCACAGATTTTCAAGAGGATTCAAATCTGGGGATTTTGCAGGCCAGTCCAGATGTGTGAACGCTCCTGAATGTTCATCATGACAATCAGTCACATTTGCAGCTCTGTGAATGTGAGAATTGTCATCTTGGAATACAGGGATAGGAATGTTATGTTCTTGATAAGATGATGGGCAAAAGGCAAAACCTGGTTGTCCAGCAGCTCAGTGTAGGCACTGTGGTTCAAATTTACTGTCACCTCAACCAGAGAATCCATTTCCACGTAATTGAAACAAACCCAGAACATCACAGAGCTCCTCCAGCTTAAACCACACCTTCACACAGTCCTCACTGAAGGCTTCCTGAGGTCTATGATGAGCACGAAGCCGAGCATCATTCACACCGAGGCAGAAACAAGATTAATCTGACCAGATAACACTTTTCCAGTCATGAACAGTCCAGTTTTTGTGTCTTCGCCCACTGTAACCAGGAAACTCGGTGAGCAGAAGTGAGCAAAGGCCTCTTGCGTGCCACTCTGCTCCATATGTTGATGGTATGCAGTTCCCTGCGGAGAGTTCTTTCAGAAACTGGTTGTGAAGAACCTGCATTGACTTCTAGACGCAATTCTTGTCTGGAAGTGAAACGATTTTTATTCACAAGCCGTGAAACACGCCAGCAGTCCCTGTCCGTCAGTTTTGTCTTTCCGCCACAATTCTGACGAGAATTTCCTGTAGGCTGGGATTTCTGCCTCTGCTGGTCGACCCGTATGACCATATGCTTCGATACACCTGCAAATTCAGCTACGTCCTTCACACTATGGCCTTTGGCCTAAATGCAATCACTCCTTTTTGCCGATCATAAACATCTGCTTTGCGACCCATTTTCCACACATCGAACTAGACGTTCACTGCTCTGTACCACCTCTTCTTAATTTATGAATCCCTGTCGCACACCCCACAGGTATTTATAGCCCAATCATCCTCGTGCAGCGCCATCTGCAGGAGCCTGACGTTACTACTACCATAAACGTGCAAGCTGACTAATTATTACACCACCACAAAGGCTACTTACTGTAGTATTAATCAGGCAGGGTGTGATCGTAACAGGTGCAAACATGTTCTAATTTGTAATAGATTCATGGTAATTACACAGAGTAACGTAATCACACTTCATAATTACACAAAGTTTGACTCACAGTGTAATAGCAAGATAATACCTGAAGCCAGAAGAGTTTAATCTCCTTTTATTTACCCACTCAGGCTGTTCATGACAGAGCTGCCCCACTTTCAGGACAGCTTTGTGGAGAAGCTTCTAGAACTGATGCCCAGACTTGTGGCCTGTAAACCGCTGGACCTAGTGAAGATCCTCCAGACCACGCTGAGACAAAGCAGATTCATACACCTCAAACTTCCTGAGCAGGTCTGCTTAGACACCAGAATCATAGTAATGTTGCCGTGTGCAATATTATGCATTTTGGCTTCCTTATCTGCATTAAATGTCTTTCTTTTGGGTTGCCAGATTCACAGAGCTTCAGCCACGATCATTGAGCCTACAGGAGAGTCAGATAACCCTCTGCGGTTTACCTCTGGCCTGGTTGTGGCATTAGATATTGATGCAACTCTGGAACACATACAAGACCCACAAACAACAGTCAAAGTGCAGGTAGGAGTTCTCTACAGCACAGATCGTCATTCTGTAGTCATGAGACGTAACAGCTGCTCTTTTGGGACTCATTTTGGCATCTAATTCATAATTTTAAGCCTTTCGTATTACCCAGTGATGTAGTTTTGGTTGGACGCCAAAAGTTATGCCTCTTTATTTTCACTGTAATTGCATCCAGCCTGTAATGGGACAGGGTTTTTCTCAGAATTAGTTACTCTCGCATAACCATGGAAATGGGTGTAGTGTATCTATGGAAATAGGTGTAGTGGAACTAATCAATGAGATGTAAACAGAGTCAATCAGAGTGGTTTGATGAGAAATGGTCAGTTGTAGAGAAACGTACAGACTCTGATGTCTTTACAGTGGTGGTGATAGGAACCAGGGGTCGCCATGTCTACAACACAAATATGGCCATTTTATTTACTATCCAAAACCACCAGTGAACCCACACGAGTCTTCCGAGCTTTTATATGGAATGTTGATGATGGACAACTTGTGGTAAAAAATTAGATTTTAAAAAGGACATTTTAGCCTAAATGTTTTTCTCAAAACTGTCATAGAACAGTGTCTTGGGCATCAGGCAACATATTCATAACCATTTCATTTAATAACTGGAGCTTTTAGAGGTGGATGTCTGGTTCCTGTCACCACCACTATGAACAATTCTGACTCAGTAAGTTTCACACCAAACCACTCTGAATCACCTTGCTTACATCTTAACCATTGACCTATGAAGAAATTTAGAAAAATGTGCAGAATTCCCCTTTAAAGGCTGTGTAGTTTATTGTATAGTGATTGTGTTTACTGTCAGTTTGTACTGTTGCACTATTTCCTGCAGTAACTGTTTTGTTCCTCATTCAACACATCTGTGACTTAGGTACTCTATCCAGATGGACAGTCCCATATAATCCACCCTAAACCTGGAGATTTTAGGACCCCAGGGCCAGGGCGTGTGCGGCTCATCACTCAGGTGTATCTGTCTCATTCGGCCTGGACAGGTGAGATTATTCCCAAACGATATGATGTGTCAGAATGGTTGATTTGGGCAAACTGTTGAATATTTGTACTTTTTTCCCAGTTTAGGGTTTTTTTTTAATAAGCACAACCAGAAAAAGGAGACAAATGTTTTTCTTCTTGAAGATTATCAGGGCATACTGAATGAAATCCTAGCAGTCCCACAGATATAAATAGAATTGCATCCAGGCCGAAGAACCTTCTTGCCAGACCTTTTAAATGTGTGTAGTGACCTGGGGAGTCATGTCGTTCCTCCAGTACACAAAGTGTAGAGCAATAGAGTAACTTAAAAGCCTTTAACATACTAATGTGTGCCTTGTATACCACCATTCAAAAGCTTGAATTTCTTGTCCTATTAATAAATCTTATTTTATATACAATAACTTTAATATTAAAAAATAGATACCACGATGTACTAACAGATCATTTGTTCAGTATTTCAAGCATTTTGTGATCAACAAGGATTTATTAAATGCTAAATCATACACTGTAATTCTTTGGTACTTTTTTCAGCTTTTCTGCACCAGGATTTGATAATCATTTTTCAAAAACAAAGCATGCTTGATATTAATTTTATTAGAACTTCATTCTTGATGTTTTACAGCTTTGTCAGTTGTTTTAGGTCTATAGTTCAGTGCAATAGTTTTATTCTATTGAAATTATTGAATAGCGTCCAAAAGAACGGTGTCAAAGAGGGCTTTTTGGAGCAAAGCCTTAGAAGAACCACATTTGGTTCCCTCAAGAAGCTTTCAGTGGATTGTTCTTCAGGCAGCATGTTTGTAAATTACATGTGTGAATGTGAAGTTTCAATAACACCCCCTTTGTGTGATGCATTTTCCCCCCAGAAATGTACAAGCCAGGAATGGTCTTGCAGTGCATTTGCTTCCCCCGTAATTTTTGACTTCTCCCTGCTCACTTTCTCTCTCAGAGCCGTGCCAGATTGAGGTGAGGTTGCTCCTGGCCTACAGCTCCAGCAGCAGCAAGCTCGCTGCACCCAAACCGGCCTGGAACGAGAGCACCGAAGGCCTGCCAACAAGCGAGAGCTCCGTCGAGGGCACCATCAACCTCAGCAAGCCTGTCAAAGTCTTCATCATGCCGAAACCAGCTCGACGCTAACCTGCGACTGAGATACAAACGTGCAACTACGCAGAGCTGAACTTAAGGCAAAGACTGGAGTAAATTAACAGCTTCTTTTTTGTTAATAGGGCTTTATTTTTTCACAAAAAAAATGTTTTTTCCATTTAAATAAACTTTGTTTTGTTTGTACCTCTAGTAAATTCTATAATTTGTAAAGAATTAAAGAACCGTTTAGCCTTGTTTTCTCTTCAAAAACAGTCAAAAGCAAACTCCTCCTTTGCAGCACAGCACAGGTCAGTTTTACTGACTCCCTAAAAATGTCCAGCTGAAATTTAAGGCACTGCGTAGCTGGCCAGGTCATATTCAGCAAGTAGAGTGGAAGACTCCTCCAACTTTAGCCCCCTGTCCAGCCAAGTTGTTGTATTCTTTCACAGCCTTCTCAGTCTGCAGCACTTTCACATCCACGCCCTGTTTCTTCACATACTCCACGGTGGATGGAGGCACCTGCAGCAGGAAGACTCAAGCATTATCCACCCTGCACTCAGGAGTGGAGAGAAGTGAAGTGATTGTACTTTATTACCCTAAAGTATTATTTTCTATGATCTGTACTTTAATCAAGTATTACTGAAACTGGAAATTTACAGTTGGATGCAAAGGATTGGGCACCCCTGGTCAAATTTTGTTGATTTTTGGAGTGAAAATAAGTTAAAAAAATAAGTTACACATCCTCTACAGAGACACACTTCTGCACATTTTCATGCACAGTTACTGTTTATTTACTGAATTTAACATAAAAAAAAATATTTTATATTTTGTGCTTCATTTTTGTATTTATTTTTATGCTTATTTTTTCAAATAAATAAAAGGTTGTGCATTAAATTTTGCAGAAAAGTTCCACATGAAAGTGTTTTGTGTAGAGTCGATGTGTTAACCTATTGCTGCTGTTGGAAGAAAACCTTATGTCAATTATGTCAAAAACTGAAAAAATGTCAAAAATGGAGATTTCTTCCGACAACAGCGATACATTCACTTAGAAAATCAATAAATCATGTAATTTGACCAGAACGTCTACTTTCCAAAACATTTCTTTACATTTTCATTCAGACCTTCAAAGTCCTCATTTCAAATTGCACAGGATCTTTTTACTCCTTTTTTTAAACATAATTTTTTATTAAATCTAAATTCATCACTGTAAAATGAAACACTCCACAGTTATGTTCATTTGTCTTTGTCTAAGAACGGCACCACCTGCAGTACGTCCAACATTTGTTAATTTTACTGTAATAGAGGGAAAACAAGTCCTTAATTTTATCTATTAAAGATCTATTACTTGAGTAGAGTTAAAGGGCCCATATTGTGGAAATCCAAATTTCCCTCGCTTTTTTAGAATACAGGAGTTAGAAGTTGCATGCAAATGATGTCACAGTTTCAAAACATACCACTGTCCAGTCCATAGAGTCTATATATGGTAAACATACTACAAAAACAGCCTGTTTTGAAGTTTTTGTTTCTGTGATGTCACAAGAAACAGCGTTTTAGAACCTCCTTTTCAGGCTGAAGTTCTAGGGAGTGTTTCAGCTCTGAGTGCTTTATGAATGAGCGACAATACAGGCCAATCAGAACAGTGCTCATTTACATATGTCAGTCTTGTGCAGGTTCAAAAACAGCCTGTTTAATTGCAAAGGATAACGAAAGGTCACATAAAAACTGACTGCTCTTTGATTGGGGGGCAGTCGTGGGCTGGAAGTCAAGGGAACCAGCCTTGTGACCAGAAGGTCACCGGTTCGATACCCTGAGCCGTCAGTATGTGACTGAAGTGCCCTTGAGCAAGACACCTAACCCCCAACTGCTCCCCGGATGCTGTGGATAGGGCTGCCCACCGCTCAAGTGTGCTCACTGCCCCCAAGTGTGTGTGTGGTGTTTCACCGCACAGGTGGGTTAAATGCGGAGGTGAATTCCCCGTTGTGGGGCTAATAAAAGGGTAACTTAACCTGGAAAAAATAAAACATAAGAAAAATGGACAATACGGTCCCTTTAAATGTGTCTCGCTCTTGATTTTCATCACACATTGTATTGACTCTGAATTAAGTATAATTTCTCTGCCCTTTTTTTCACCCCTGCTGACACTCAAGCCATTCAGAGAGCATAATCAGGTGAGCAAAGAGCACGACAGGGAGGCAGAGAGGGATCAGATGAGTGCTATCTACTTTATACATAGTCCTATATGGCATAGTAAAGTTGTGTAAATGACCTGCAGTGCTTCGCTCATTCCTCTCCCTATGACCAGCATGTCGACTCCTTTCCTCAGGATTTCCTCCAGGTCAGCAGGCTGGACACCTGGATAATGCTGAGAGACGTATGGCATTTAACAGTGAGTAGCCCAAGTGTTTCAGTTTTTCTCATATTTTATACCTTACTATACATTTATACTTGTACAATACCTGTACAAGTATTAGGTAAGTATAAGGTGAAACAGCACTCACATCGGTTCCAGTCTCTCTCCAGTCCCATGCCCGGCTGCCACCTGGCCACACCTTGCAGTCTTTATATGAAGAGGAGCAGCCCTTCACCTTCATGTGGCCCCACGACAAGGATGCAATTTCTGGGGATGACATTGCTCTGCGACAAAACACAGGAGAGGAGGCTTCATTTAATGTCTCCATTTTGTGTTTTTTCCATGTTGGCGTCCATCACTGCTGCATTAAAACCCCTGAACATCAAATCCATTAGACTGCAAATATGTATGCATAGAAAAAGCTCACTCTTTGTGAAATGCATGCTTTTAAAGCATTTATCTCCCACAGGGCACTGAACTGTATCCAAATGGTCTTGTGCTACCACAACAACATCATGTTCTCTAGATAATGTGTGAATTATGATTCCTTATTCCAATTCCAATTTTAAAAATTGCATCATTATCAATATTTAACTGCTGTTTGGAAAGTTATTGCGGTCATACAGTTACTTGTGTCCATATAAATGCAAGGACAGTGCTCAGAAATGTGTACAGGCACCAGTCATGACCTATAATCTTCAAACCAACTTAAAGCCAGAAAACAGTCCCAGGCAAGTTCTAACATTGCATGCATTCTATTCTTTAAAGAGTCTCACCACAACATGAGAATAATGCAACTTTTGCATAACATAACATCACTTATTTTGCAGTATATTATTATCTTAAAGCAGTTTTGTGTCTTGTTCTGTGCCCCACAGAAACCCATGAGAAGAAAAGTTGATTTTTGCAGCTAATCTTTTTGTAGAAGCATGCAATTCACCACCTAAATCAAACTTACAATGAAAGTGAAAATCACTTTTAAGATGTTGGACAAGCCCTTTAAGGGAGAATTCCACCCAACTTTCAAAATTTCTGAATAATTCTGAATAATAAATCTTTGAGATGTAAACAGTCATTCAGAGTGGTTTGACGTGAAATGGTTCACTGTAGAGAAACATACAGGCTTCTGGGTTTTATATGTCATGTTGATGATGCTAAAATAGTGAAAAATCTGAAAAAATCCGTTTTCTTTTGGGACTATTTTGCCTCACAACACCCTGCATGTACCCCTCTGCCATGAACATATTAAAATAAATAGATTCAAATACATTTTAAGGCAAAAGTTTATTACAAAACTACCTTAAAAACAGTGAGAGAGCTTTTAGAGGTGGACGTCTGGTTCCTATCACCACCACTGTGAACAATTCTGACTCTGTACGTTTCTCTAGAACAGAGCAGTTCGCAACAAACCACTCTGAATGACTTTGGTTACATCTTAAGCATTTAATTATGTCGTTTTTTTTTTTTTGGTGGAGCTCCCCTTTAACTACGTTGGACTAGCCCTATAAAAGCTTTGTAAGTTGAATGACGCGAAAGCCTGAAGCTCATACGATCAAATGAAGGCAGTCTCTGGTCTCCTGTGACTAACTTCATGCAAATATATTCTATGAAATAATCAATAATGATCTATTTTACCCCAAAAACAGAGAAAAACGCAGTTTCTCTCGAAACTAACCTCGCTCTTCGGACCGCAGCTCGACCTGGTTTTACGGCCGCGATATAAAAACAATAATGAACATGGCCGAGTCTGCTGGACACGCCCACCTTTCGCGTCACACACCAGTAGCCAATCAGCGGGCGCCTAGCGGCCTAGCCACAGCATGGCTTTCACCAGGAGGGGAGAATAAAAGTGAGAATAATTATTGCAAATTAAAGCCTTTAAATGATCAGATGAAGACATTTTTGCTAGACA
This sequence comes from Colossoma macropomum, assembly GCF_904425465.1. Lineage (NCBI taxonomy): Eukaryota > Metazoa > Chordata > Actinopteri > Characiformes > Serrasalmidae > Colossoma > Colossoma macropomum. Next base: position 31,943,673 of record NW_023494798.1, on the reverse strand, counting down.
GGCGTCTAAAATCGATACATGAGCGTCTTATTTTACATTTTAACTTTTTTGTTTGTTTTTTTTAACATACTGCATTTATGCAAAATTGTATAATGTAGTCTGTGATACACAAAGTGTGCAAATATTAAATATATTAAATATATTAAATGAGGCTTTGGGAGGGGAAAACGTGTGTGTGTGTGTGTATTTAGTTTGTGGGGACTAAATGTCCTCAGGATGCTAGAGAAACATGTTGACGTTGTGGGGACCTTTGGCTGGTCCCCATAAAAAATGCATTTTACAACTTACTTACTTATTTATTTATTTATTTATTTATTTAAACTGCATCGTTCATTACATTCTTTTAAAAAAAGATGGTTCTTCAAAGGTTCTTTAGTAAAGGCAGTGGTTCTATTCGGAACCAAGAGTTCTCCATAGAACCACCTGCATGCTTAAACACTTCTTTATGGTGAAAACAGTTCTGCTATTGTTACAAGCTCAACACCGCACACTCTCAAAAAAAAAAAAACAGGGTTCTTCAAGGGTTCTTTAGTAAAGGGAATGGTTCCATTCAGAACCATGCGTTCTGTATAGAACCATTTGCGTCCTTTGCATGGTGAACTGGTTCTTCAGATTGATGGAGAACGTGTTGTACATGGTTTTATGTAGAGCCTTTATTGAAAATGGTTCTATATAGCACCAAAAAAGGGGGTTCTGCTTTTGATTTGGTGCTATAACCACTCAAGCTTGCAACTGGTTCTAGATAGAAGTCATGGTTCTAAACAGAACCATTCCCTTTAAGAACCATCTTCTTTGGCTTTCTGAGATCAGTGGTGAAGGCTCTGTGATGTAGTCGTAGAGAAGGCCGTGGAAATATCCGACAAAGACAGGAATACAAGCCTGTGCGTGTACGGTGTGTGTGTGTGTGTGTGTAGTGTATGTGTGTGTATGTGTGGGTGAAAAACCCCCGCTGGAAAACATGGCTGCTCCGGCCGCTGCGCCGGCTCTTGCGGCGGGTTTGTGCCCGAGTTTCGCCGTTGTGTGCTCGTTCCTGGAGCGCTACGGAGCCGCTCTGGACCTGCCGGAGCTCACCTTCCCGGAGATGGAGCGATACCTGCGGGACACGGCGGCAGGTGAGGAGAAAAAAGGAGGAAAACAAAAAAAACAGAGAGTGGGGTCTCTCTCCATCATCACCACCACCATCCTCATCATCCTGGTGCTGTTGTAGGCCGGCTTGACACCAACAAGCCCCGCGTTTGGTTGTTATTGACCTTATTTTTAGTCCGTTTTGCTTCTACGAGCTACGTTTTGTGCTGATCTACTGTCGGTTGGGCTAGCTGACGTTAGCCTGCTGGATGTCAGGTGTTATTTTCCATACGAGGCTTAAGTTGGCTTGCTATTCGCCAGCGTCTTGTTCGAATTTTCCCGTTCCACCTTAAATGGTGCAGCAGTTACAGTGAGCCGCCTCGGGCGGCTTAGTGTAACTGCTGCACCATTTAAGGTGGAACGGGAAAATTCGAACAAGACGCTGGCGAATTAGGTAGCTATGGGCTGCTTGTCTCCTCATTTACACCAAAATAACACTTTTTTTTGCGTACAAGTGACAGTGGACGCCTTAATCGTCACCCTGTCCACGCTTTTAGCCCACGACTGTGTGTTTATTTCGGATAACGGACAGTGTTTTCCGGACGTGAACCGGCTCCATATTCACATTCTGTTTAGCAACAGGACGAATGGAAGGAGGCTGCGCATGCGCACAGCGTCTTTCTGTCAAACTTCCTCTTTATGTGTGGCAGAGCTTGTATTCAGCCCTGCGTGGGGACCTGATGTGACGTGAACATACTGAACACTTTTGCTTTTGTAAAAAATTTAATGAAAAAGAAATCATTCCTTTTTCTTTTTTTTTTTTTTTTAAAAAAAGTGACATTTGATTAGGATCAGGAATAGTAAAAAAGGCCACCAGTTTAGCAGTCATATAGAAGGGAATGGAAAGGCAGGAATGCTGTCAGGGCCAAACTTTGCATCTGCATTTTGGTTGGTTTTTCATTTTTGGGGACGTAGTTTGGAAATAACAGCTGACCGTTACATTGTGTGGACAATGTAGGATGAGTGGATCACCAGAAATAGTCTGAAACGGCTTGGAATAAAATCACTGCTATGTCTCTGTAATGCTGGAAGTTATGAATTTGTAATGAATTTGTGAAGTAGTTACAAATTTTGAGATATTCTGAGTGATGTATACACAAATTCTTGAAAGTGGGGTGTTGTGTGTGTCTATATACCTACCTATTTATCTATATATATATATAAACGAAATGACCTAACATGACATGGAAAAAGTCTGGTTCCATTGACTTACATTAAAAGTAAAGTAGGTTTTTCCTTCTGTAAAGTTACCATTTTGGAGATAAGGTTTTCTTCCGACAACAGCAAGATATATATATATATATATATATATATATATATATATATATATATATATATATAATGTATGTGTGTGTATTTTTTTGTGACATACTTAAAACTGTATTATTTATTTAGTAGTTTTATGTAGTTAATTTGTTAGGAAACATGATGTCAAAACCAAGTAGAATTTATTTTAAACAAAGCTTTCCAAGACTGCCATTTTCTCTCTAGCTGCAAGTTTTCTTACAGAAGGCGGCTGGTGAGTTTCAGATTGTTATCGTTTCTCTGCAGCCTTTGCAGGTTTGCATCCTTTACAGAATGGTTAGTGTGGTCTGATTGTAGTTCTTCTTCAGGATTTCTCCAAACAGACAGTCCGTCACTTTGATGTTGTGCTAAAACCTAAAGAACTGCATTAAAGCTTATCAACAGTTAAATAGTTAAAATACATCCCAACACATCTTGGGACCACTGTGTGTTTCTGTGACTGTATCCATAACTTAACATAATCAATCACTGCTGCATGAATCAGAACTTCAGGCAGCTAAAAAGGAGATCTTTTTTAGTCATGATGGTTTTATTAATTTAGTTTTAACTGTTTTTTTTTCTCTGGGAATTTATAGTTCCACAGCCTCTCGTTGAACTCCATGTCAAACTGCTGCGCAAACTTGGCAAGACGGTGTCATCAGAGAGATGGGAAAAGCATCTTGTCAAGGTAAGCTGTGCATTTTCTACTTACAGGTTGGTTTCACAGTTCATATTTTTACCAGTTACATGTAATTAATTATTAATTAATTAATTCAGAACCATTAGCCAACTGTGTTTTGCACACAGAGGAATTAGACCTCCGCATTTAACCCGTCCGTGCAGTAAAACTCCCACCTACATGCACACTAGTGAGCACACACACTAGGGGACAGTGTGCACACTTGCCCGGAGCGGTGGGCAGCCCTATCCACGGCGCCTGGGGAGCAGGTGGGGGTTAGATGTCTTGCTCAAGGGCACCTCAGTCACGCACTGTCGGCTGAGGGGATCAAACCAGCGACCTTCTGGTCATAAGGCTGGTTCCCTTCCCAGCCCATGACTGCCCTGAATGTGTATGTCAGGTGTCAGGTGGCGTGTATGTAGTTATAGTACTGCTGGACCAAGCGCTCCCTGACAGCTGTTGTCTCTTTACTTTTGATTCAGGTGTGTCAGGAGTTTAACAGTACCTGGGCTTGGGAGCTGGAGAGGAAAGGCTACCCAGAGATGTCCATGGAGTGCAAGACTGACATCCTTAAGGTGCTCGCAGTTCTCATCACTTACATATTTATAGTTAAAACTCCAGTGAACTGTAGTTTTTTATTGTAACAAAATAGTCACAATTATTTGTCATATATGCAAATACAGGTAGTTATTATACAAATTATATATACACAGATCAGGCATAACATTTAAACTCCAGCAGCACTGCTGTGTCTGATCCACTCGTACCAGCACAACACACACTAACACACCACCACCACGTCAATGTTACTGCAGTGCTGAGAATGATCCACCACCCAAATAGTACCTGTTCTGTGAGGGTCCATGAGGGTCCTGACCACTGAAGAACAGGGTAAAAGGGGGCTAACAAAGTATCAGAGAAACAGATGGACTACAGTCTGTAACTGTAGAACTACAAAGTGCACCTATATAGTAAGTGGAGCTGATAAAATGGACAATGAGCGTAGAAACAAGGAGGTGGTCAGAATGTTATGCCTGATCGGTGTATACAGGTAAACTCGTTATATGTTGACTAGTGATACTGTTTAACATTTTGCCCCATTGGAATTATAAGGTTCTATCTATATTCTATTGAGATATAGAGCTTGCATTTCAAATAGCAAAACTGATACATACAATATCAAATTAGTTTAAGTGTCCTTTAGTTTAGACAGCAACCAGCTACAGCTACTAAGTGTAGCAGGTCAGTCTAAAGGCCGTGTGATGTTTTGTTTTATATCAAAAATGTGACTCTAATGAGCCAAAATGTCTTATTTTGGGAGAAAGAAGAAAAAAGATGTTTGAATGATTGAAATTAATGTTTATGTTGTAATTAAGACCCCATCAATTCAAATGTTTACTATTTAATTACCTTTAAGGCTTAATATTTATAAAATTTAAGACTAAGACTTTTTAAAGAGCTTTAAGAAGACGGGCACCAACATGTTTTCATGTTTCATAAAGTTTTATAAACTTTTCCCGCAGTCACTGAGCAGAGCGGCGACATGACAAAGAAACAGAGCCTGATTGGTCCTCTTGTCTGTTTTCAAAGCACTGATTGGCTTGCAGATAGAACCTTATAGAACAAAGTTAGTTTGACTTTGGAGACCAAAAAGAACATTTTGTTTTCTAGATAAAGAGTCCAAAAAAATGCACAAAACTTAAAAAACACCTCACAAAATATTATGAAATTGTCACATAATAAGAATATGTGACTAACTCAATTTTGACATGTCAGATAGAACCTTATAATTCCAAGGGGACGATTTATTTTAGAAGAAGAGAGTGTTTCCTAATTATTAAACAATATAATAATACAGAAAGTGGAACACTGTACTTGTTTATTGTTATAACTGTTTAATTACATATTGTTTGAGACCATACATATCTATTTATATACTACAAACTGATATGGCTCCATACAGTATGTAATCACTTGTGTCTGTGTTTTACAGTATTTATGCGAATGCCAGTTTGATGACAACCTCAAGTTTAAGACGGCGGTCAATGAGGAAGACCCAGACCAGATGCGCCTGCAGCCTATCGGCAGGGACAGGGAAGGGCTCTTGTACTGGTTCCAGTTGGACCAAGATCAGAATGTGCGGGTTTATGTGGAAGAGCAGGACGATTTGGACGGTTCCTCTTGGAGATGCATTGTCAGGTAAGCAGTGTAGGGCCTTTGACTCATTTAAGTGACTCATAACTGAAGAGCTGACAGACTGAGGGGAAGAAAACTGGCACTAAATTACTTTACCAGTATCTGTAACATGGATTCTATTATGTTATGCTCCATTGTACAGCAGTCAGTTCCAGCCACGCAAGCTGATTGGTTGAGAAGCGTTCTAACTGTGCTGTTATTTCACCATAACATCACGTTCTTTTCACAAACACTGTATCACTCAGCTGAGACGCCGTTGCTAAGCGACAACTTTGACAGCTGTAGGAGACGCTCAGTCCATTTCAACGTTTTTACTTCTTAGTTTGCCACAAACAGAAAACGGACACTTTTAAGATCACATTTGACCGACAGCCGATTTGGTCAGACTCTGAAGATGAGACGACACTAAATTCCCAAACTGTCATCACCACTGAGCAGCTTTTCAGTCGGCAGCTGTGACAGAAGAACAGCTGAACAACCTGGAATCAGCCAGAAATGAACCCAACACCATTCGCCAAACTAAATGGGCTGTAAGATGCTTTACAGACTGGCTGGAACAAAACAACATTAATACTGATCTGGCAAAAACTGACAAAACTGAGCTAAACTTGATATTGCGGCAGTTTTATGGCTCAGTCTGATTTGGTCAGACTCTGAAGATCAGACTACACGTTTGGCGAATGGTATTGGGTTCATTTCTGGCTGATTCCAGGTTGTTTAGCTGGTCTTCTGTCACAGCTGCTGACTGAAAAGCTGCTCAGTGGTGATGACAGTTTAGGAATTTAGTGTAAGGAGCTGGAGAACGAACTGCCGGCTGTGCAGCGAGTGGGCGGAGTTCGTTACTCTGACGTAGCAACAAGCTGCTCGTTAAGGAACTATAATTTGGTGAAGGAACTGCGAACATTAAAACATATTGAACGCCGCGTTCACGGCCCAGTTTATTAATATATTACTTTATTTATTTAACTGTTGTATAAAACCAATAGAACACTCGAGGAGTGTGTTATTTGCGATAACACACAACTTAATTATGTTATGCTGTGTTAAACACAGCAGCAGTCGTTTACAATGTGCTACATTCCGTGATCAATGGCCTGGTAGAAATGGTCCAAAATTACTTGTCAAAAAATGTAATTAAACTGACTCACATTAAAAGTAAAGAACGTTTAGCTTTTTTCCCTTTCTCCCACAATGTTACCATATATTTATGTATTTTGGACTATATATATTTATGAGTATATTTATGAAGTATTTACACACATACATTTTATATATATATATGGAGGGTATATATTTATAAGTCTACATATATATATATATATAAGTAGTATATAAATTTGTACATTTTGGACAAACAAAATCTCCAGTTATCCACACTTTAAAGAAGAAGAAAACATTTCTTAACTTGAAGTTAATGTAATAATATTTTTTTCCATGCCATTTTGGACCATTTCTGTTTGTCCATTCATCATGAAATTTTAAGACAGCGCAAATGGTAAGAGATAGATCGATAGATTAAACTTTATTGATCCCGAAGGGAAATTGCAGTGTTACAGTAGCAAGACATATCATTGCACATCAACTTGCATATATAGAAATAGACATAAATTAGGCAGAAATAAGGCAGAAAATTAAAGTATGAGAGAGTAGAAATAAAAGTATATCTATTTGCATATTTACATAGCATATAATATTTGTTGTATTTACATGAGAGCAGGTATTTCACTAAGTGATATGAAGTAGTTTTAAAGCACAATGAGTATAAACATAACTAGGAATATCAGCAGTATTTACAGTCTAAGAGGGCAGTGAGTGTCATTACAGTAGCAGGTTATGATATATTGCACAGTGTGTATTAACAGGAGAGGTGATATAGTGATGTGATTCAGCTCAGTTCAGACAGCAGGAGATCAGAACCGTCTCTGCACTAAGGAGACTCATTGTAGAGCCTTATATCAATGGGTAAGAAAGATCTCACACAGCGCTCTTTAGCCCAGTGTAACTGGAGTTTTTAAAGTAAACCATTAAAGCGAACTGTAGTTTTGAACCACAATCTGCCATCCCTATTCCAGCTATTTAACTAATTATCTCAGCGACTGTATCAACTTCAGGAATTCATTAACTTGCGTTAGTGTGTTGACCTTAAAAATAATGTAACTGCAGTTTTCATTGGTTGAATGAATTATTAATGTCTGTATGTCTGTTCGAAGAGTCCTGAAATTACTACATTTATGTCCACTCAGTTGTGAAAAGCTGAGTCTTCAGTATAGCAGTATCGTTTGTCTTCATGTAGGACCAGAAATGACCTGGCAGATATTTTGGAAGGACTTAAAGCCAAGATTGACCCACCGTTGACAGACCAGGAGCAACAGGATGGCACTTCTGGCAGCCTGGAGGAGGAGAAGGGGAAGGAGAAGGATGAGGAGATGTGCTCCAGTGGTATACAAACCCATACAACCTGCACTATTTGCTGATACATACTGAATAGTATGTGGTCACATATCGCTGTCTGAACAAAACCGTGTATCTTCTTTTTTGTCGTTTTTCAGTTTTTGACATAATTTGAAAATGCCTGTTGCCCTTTATGTTGTGTGTAAATTTCATGTTAAATGGACCAAAAGAAACGACCCAAAATTACTCAGAAAAACGTTTGGTTCCATTGACTTACATTAAAAGAAAAGTAGGTTTTTTCCTTCTCCTGAAAAGTTACCAGGTTTTGTTCTGACAGCAGCGATATGTATGTTTAACCAGTGTTACTGCCCTTATTTTGGATCTGTTCATGGTTTTTGTGACTTGCGAGTTCTTTTATATCAGTATCTGTTGTTAATTCAGCTGTTGTGAATATGTTTCCCTCAAGGTGACATTAAAAGCAAGAAGAAGGCTGGCAAGGCGGAGTGTACGTCAGAGGAGGAAAACAAGCAGGTGACCGTGACTTCCAAAGAAGCTCTCAAAGAAGAAAGTAAGCCAGTGATTGCGAATATTAAAAACGAGGGATCAACTGGACCTCTTAAACTAAAAGAAGAGCTAAAGGAAGAGCTTGAGGTGAAGCCTGCTGGCATGGAAAAGCCAAAGCCGGAGCAGCCTCTCGTTATAGACAACAGGGTCAGCACCATTAAGAGCCTTGTGAAGGACGAACCGAGGGATTCTCCTAGACACTGGAACGCCATCTCTGTCGTCATGGCACCGGGCTCTCTGAAGCAGGAACTTCCAAGCAAGACGGATGCGTACAAGGACAAGAAAGCCGAGGATGTGGAGCGGGCCATCAAGAATGACCAGCAGGCTAAGATACCACTGAAAAAGAGGGAGCTGAAAAGGAGCGACAACTACGACAACAGCCATTACAGCAACATAAACCACAACAACAATAACGTCAGCAACAATGGTAGCGTCAGCATTGGAGGTATAATCGTTCGCAACCCGGCAGTGGTGGCACTGAACGATCAGCATGCTGGCGAAAATAAAATTTTGCCAGTGGCTCCTAGCACAGCTACGGAAAAGCTGCAGAAAGCAACTAGCGATGGAGTCTATGAGAAGCCGACACCTGCTGAAGTAAACAAAAACACGGTAAGAGATCAGTACGTAGGTATTGGAGTGATTATGGGCCCGATTGAGAGGAAGCGAGCCTTTCCCGAGGCTGATGCCACTCCTACGAAGGACAGAAATGGACTAAATGGAGACGGAAAGATGTTCAAGGCTGAGGTGACTCCAGAGAATATGAGGCAGTCGGTCCTTGTAAGAAAACCCAGCCTTATAGCTGAAAATTCCAGTATCAGTGAAGACAGGACATTTAAGGTTGAGCATGCAGAGAGTGAGGATTCAGCTCACGGGAAGGTCCCTGTGGTGGACGCCACATTATCACCAGTGTTAGCAAAGCCAAAGGTCAGTCAAAAGGATAGTAGTGAGGTGAAATCTGTTATAAAATCTAACTCAGTTGAACAAGGCTCGCCTAAAGGAAAGGATTCACAGGAAAGCGTCACTTCATCTGTCGAAAATGTGGGAAAAGATGCAGAGGAACCTTTTTCTGAAAGGAATAAGGTGAAAACGACAGTGCTGACTGATGGAGGGAAGGACAGTATGACAAGCAGCCTTAAAGCTGTGGAAGAAAATGAAGACAAAGGACATAAAAGCTCAAGAAAAAGAAGGTCAGTGAAGACCAAGACCAAAGTTCAGTCAGGAGAGGCCCAAAACAGGGTCCGCTGCGTTGGAGCGGTTCACAAGGACGATGAGGAGGTGTCGTCCGAGCTGCAGAAGGAGGGAATCCGCCTGAAGATCAAAATCCCCCTGCACAGGCGAACTCCTGAGCTCCAGCTAGAGAGAGAAAGAGAGGATTCACAGGCTGGGGACAGGCGGTCACTCCGGAGGTCAGCTAGAATCTGCAAGCCCAGTCCAAAACTGGCCGAGATTCAGGTCAGGAAGCATGAGAGGAAACAGACAGCGGCCCCCTGCAGCACGGGAGGTGGAAGAGCACAGAGAGCATGAGGAGGAAAAAGCACTGCCCAAGAAGGACGTTCACAAGGATGGACCAACCAAGTCTGCGAGGGTAACGGCAAAAACCTTTTTTTTGCATTTCATCTCCTTTCTTTGCTTAATAAATTAGCACTCATGTAAATTTCTTATACACAAATGGGTGACAAATGAAAGGACATCTAACATAAAGTGTCTTAGTCGGGTGTTGGGCCAGCACAAGTCGGCAGGACAGCTTTAAATCGCCTTAGGTAGACGCTACAAGTCTCTGGGACTGTACTGGACGAGGGGGAACACCATTCTTCTGCTCTAAAGTGACTCTTAGATGTTCAGTTGAGATGTGGTGACTGTGAAGGCCATAGCATCATTTTCATATTCATCAAACCATTCCGTGACCCTGGAAGAGACCCCATTAGGATAGAAACCCTCAAAGATGATTGTTCAGAATAGTTCTGTATTGACTTGCAGTGACCCTTCCCACTCAGGAGACATGTAAACCAAAATCATGGCAGCAAAATAAGCCCCACAACATATGGGGGTCAAGCATTCAGGGCTGCCCTGTTCTCTTGGGCCTGATCCCATTTCTTATTTTTAACCCCTACCCCTTGTTTCTGAGTGTCACACTGCCCCTTTGAACTGGTGTACTAGCTGAAATGTTTCCCTACGAAATGGGACCCTGACATAAAAATGAACATTATTTCATTAACAGCTACCAGCGCTGCTCTGTAGGCGACCCTGCCAGTCTGCAGTGACAGCAGAGGAGGGTAAAGTTCAGCTCCTCACTGCTGGGCTTTAGTTACATTTAGGGCATCATATGCCTTCAAAGAGTGGGGCAATTATTTATTATCACCCACCCCTAATTCTTCAGTGATATGAAGCTGTAGTCAGATATTCACCAGCTTCTTGTTCGGTTTTTCCCATTCCACCTTAAATGGAGCAGCAGTTACATTCTGGCGCTTCAGGTGTCAGAACTGCTGGACTATTTAAGGTGGAATGGGAAATTTAGCTAGCTAGCTACTAAGATATCAGCATACTATTAGCGATTTTTATGCTTGTTATGAAGAAAGTGGCCATAATACACTGAAACAACATTAAACTAAGATGATACAATTGTCATCCTAATTTTTAACAGAGAAAATTCTCACATTTGTGGGTTTTTTTGGTTGCTTGTTTGGAGTCTCTGAAAAACCTCTACTCACCCTACCCCTAAACGCGAACGCGCAAAACAGGGATAAGGGCTAAGTGGTAGGGGCGAGGGGTGAAATGGGATTGGGCCTTGGTGTACACTACACATGCACTCACCCACTTGTGGAGAATATAGTGAAGGATGACTACCTTCACTCTGACCTCATGACTCTGTTGACCAGTGCCTCTCAGATGGTGATTTGTTTTTATAACGAGGGATTTATGCACTTCAGCACTACTAATATGTTGCTTTCTATGTATAATACGGTTTTATGGTCACCTGAGGAGCAGCTGCTTATACATATCGCACTAATGCACGAGCATCACTCTCATTGAAAGTGTGGATGTGTCCACAATTTCCACATGCAGAGGTCATTTTAGTCACTGCTCCTATTGAAACACATTAGCTCCTGCCATCCATGCCCCAACAATGAACCTTCTTTTAAAGTCACTCAGATCTTTTTCTCTGATCCAAAATCCTGGCCTGTTCAGCATTATACATGGTAGGATTTTGCAAGGACACTTAAATGGGAATGTTTGCTTGATTAAATAGTTAAGATGTACACAAAGTCATTTATAGTGATTTGATATAGTGGTGATAGGAACCAGACGTCTGTTTATTGCCTCTAAAAGCTCCCTTTACAGTAATTTATTACATGAAAACTTGCCTGGCCTGAAGCAAAACCGTCCCCAAAAATGTATTTCTTAGATTTTCCACTATTTTACCATCATCAACATTCCATATAAAAGCTCAGAAGACTCGTGTAGGTTGACTGGTGGTTCTGGATAGTAAATAAACTGGCTGTATTTGTGTTGTAGTCATGGCATGGTTCCTATCACCACCCCTGTAAAGAAATCTAAGGTCAGTAAGTTTATCTGCAGTGAACCATTTCACATCAAACCACTCTGGGTGACGTTGCGTTTGTCCCAGTTTTGAAAAATCGGTGTAATTGTATCATGTAGTAAACCTGCCTGGAAGCATCCGCACTTACATTTCTCACCTCAGCATTCAGGGTTTTCTTTTCATCTGTCACTCGTCTGCGTATATCTTGCTGACCGAAAGAAACCTCAAATCTCTAAAAAGAGTAACAGTACAGGAGAAGCAAAAAACATCGTTAAATTTCAGTGTAAGTCTATGTAACAAGATTTTGGACCATTTTATTTTATAGATGGTATTTTGACACAATATTGATGCATTCAAATTATGTAAAAAACCATAAAAACAGAGGTACAAAGTTTTGTTGCAACAGTGATGATATACTTGTGATGTTAAAATGTATTTATGCATTTTGCTGTATTGACCTGACGGTGGTGATTCAACTGCATTGATTTTGGTGTGTTAGAATCGGCTGTAGTACAACCCCATTTCCAAAAAAGTTAGGACGCTGTGCAGAATGTGAATAAAAATAGAATGCAATGATGTGCAAATCATGTGAACCACATTTTAAAGGAAAATACTACAAAGACAACATATCAGATGTTGAAACTGAGAAATTTTATTGTTTTTTGAAAAATATTTGCCTATTTTGAATTTGATGCCAACAACATGCTCCAAAAAAGTTGGGACGGGGACCTGTTTACCACTGTGCTTCATCACCTCTTCTTTTAACAACACTCTGTAAGCGTTTGGGAACTGAGGAGACACTGCTGTAGTTTAGAAAGTGAAATGTTTTCCATTCTTGTTTGATGCAGGATTTCAGCTGCTCATCAGTTCAGGGGCTCATTTGTTGAATTTTTCATTTCATAATGTGGCAAATGTTATCAATGGTGACAGGTCTGGACTGCAGGCAGGCCAGTTTAGCGACCAGATTCTTTTCATATGAAGCCATGCTGTTGTAATACATGCAGAATGTGGTTTGACATTGGCTTGCTGAGATAATCAAGGCCTTCCCTGAAAAAGACGTTGTCTGGATGGCAGCATATGTTGTCAAAACATGTTTATATCATTCAGCATTAATGATCCATGCCATGTGCACTAATGCCCCCCTATACGATCCTGAATACTGGCTTTTGAACTGTGCAGTGATAACAAGCTGAGTGGTCTTTATCCTGGAGGACACAGCGTCCATGATTTCCAAAAAGAATTTCAAATGTTCATTTGTCGGACCACAGGACACTTTTCCACTTCACCTCAGTCTATTTTAAATGAGCTCAGGCCCAGAGAAGGTGGCGGCGTTTCTGGATCCTGTTTATATACAGTTTATTCTTTGCGTTTTAGAGTTTTAACTTGCATTTGTGGATGCAGCAACGAGCTGTTTTCACAGACAGTGGTTTTCAGAAGTGTTTCTGAGCCCATGCAGTGATTTCCACTACAGAATCATGTCTGTTTTTAATGCAGTGCCGCCTGAGGGCCCAAAGATCACGGCCAGCAAATACTGTTTTTTGGCCTCATACAGAGATTTCTCCAGATTCTCTGAATCTTTTAATGTTATTTTGTACCATAGATGATGAAAAGTAAAAAGTCTTTGCTATTTTATGTTGAGAAACGTTATTCCTGAATTGTTGCACTATTTGCTCGTGCAGTCTTTCACAGAGTGGTGAACCTCTCCTCATCTTTACTTCTGAGAGACTCCGCCTCTCTGAGATGCTCTTTTACACCCAATCATATTACTGACCTGTTGCCAATTAACCCCCAAATGTTTTTTTTTAGCATTACACAACTTTACCAGCTTTTTGTCGCCACCGTTCCAACTTTTTGGAACATGTTGTTGGCATCAAATTCTAAATGGGCATATATTTTTAAAAAAACAATAAAATTTTTCAGTTTTGACATTTGATGTGTTGCCTTTGTACTATTTTCAAAAAAATATAGGGTTTAAATGATTTGCACATCATTGCATTTTGTTTATATTTACGTCCCACTTTTTTGGAAATGGGGTTGTAATATTTATACAAGATTTGGGCCAAAATCCAAATAAGGGGGAGAGCTTCTGAGTGGAATGCTGCGTATAATTGGGAGATTGTTGCTTGAATCCCATTGCCGATAGTTCAGGAGGGTCCTGCTTTCTGGGTAGGAAGAATTGCCTTGTTTTCCATTGTGTGAAAGTGGGATCTAACTAGTGGTTTACAATTGGCAGCAGTTAAATTGGCAGAAAATTGCATATAAAAAACTTAATGCATGGTCTGTATTATACAAATAGTATCTCCAGTCACATTTGTGTATTTACAAATTAACACACTTCATGAAGCATTCATTCGTTTCATAATTGAATCAAATTGTCAAATCGAGGTCAGACATTTACATAACTAACACATATATTTACCTCATACTTGTTCCAGGGTAAGCGGCGGCACCGGCGACCTCGCTGGTCAAAAACACGTCCAAAGAAACACATGAAAACAGAAGTGGCTCTACGGGCTGATGTGGTCTGTGAGAACAAGTCTGAGAGAGAGGAGGAGAAAAGTGAGTCAGAGTCAGAGCGCTCAGAAGAGGCTCCGCCTGAAGACGCCTGTAAACACTGTGGACTCCCCAACCACCCTGAACTGGTGAGACGCAAACCCCTCAGTCGCCCGTCTTATTTAAGGGAAGCACACGCTGCCCAAGTTCACTTTATGTAAAACATCGCATACATAATTATGTATATGCAAAAGTATTTAGTACGTAAATAATATGTATGGCTCACTCTACCATTCTAATTGGTTCAAAGTCGAGTTGAAGACACATTTCAGTCTTTTAACTGGACTTTAGACAAAACTCCTTTTGCTCTGAGTGACTCTGTACCTTCATTATGTTTATTTTATTAGCATAAATGATTCAGAGTTCCATTTTGTCGATAACAAAACAATTATAACACTAACAAAACAAAACTACCAAATGTTTCAGTAGTGACTGTTTCAGTGGTGACAGTTTTAGCTCATTTTGAGCAGAACTCAGAAACACAGCCAGTGCACGACCAGCAAACACAGCTTTGAACAGCTGTACACACATAAAATCATAATACTTCTATTAAAATACACAAATGTTTACTTAATAGCAGGAATCTGTGTTTCAGTAGTGACAATATTTAATGTTCCACACTGATTTTCAGACTTTGGGACACATTTACTTTAGAACAATGGGATTTAACTGCTCACCATGTGGCCATGAGGGACAGGGATGCAGTCTCACTTCCGGCTTTAAAATGTGAGGGCGTGGCTACAGACTAAAATTTTGTGTTTCGGTAGTGACACTAGTGATTTTTTATAACTTTTTTTATTTAAAAATTATACTCATGATAAATCTAAATTACACCTTTCAACTTCACTTTAAAAGAAATCAAAAAGTTTAAGAAAAGTTTAAAAATTTAAGCATAATTTTCACAACTGTGACTGTAGTGCTTAGGGTTTGGAACAGACACTTCCCCAATAGAAAGTACCCTATAAATTATGATTTTGTATATATTTAGGTTAATGCTGTCTCTATTAATGCCTTGGGTTTAAATAGATCAACACATAATCCTTGTAAACATCTAAGGTATGAATAAGTCATTGTTTTTTAAATAGGACTACAGTTTAAACATATTTGGTAGAATGTTCCATATAAAATGATTAAAGTAATTAATCAAGATTAGTCATATTATTTTGTGTAGTTCATAAAGATTAGAAGCAGTGCGTTAATCATGTGTCACATTAATGTGTTATGATAACCAATTCCGATCTGTGACCAGGGTTATCTGTTCAGACTGATGTCAGGTTTAGGCCACAATGAAAAGATAATGTGAACGACCAAACGACGAAATCCGATTTGGGCAAAAAATCAAATCTGGGCCACTTTTACGTGCAGTTTTAACCCAGCCTAACATTAAACCAATGAATGTGTTTCTTTTACAGATTCTTCTGTGTGACCTGTGTGACAGTGGCTACCACACCGCCTGCCTGAGGCCTCCTCTGATGATCATCCCCGATGGCGAGTGGTTCTGTCCTCCATGTCAGCATGTAAGTCTGTGATTCTTGTAGAGGTCAACCAGGTTTCTCAAGGTGGATGACAGGACAGTCTAATGTCTGTGGAGTTTGACCGGCTGTGTTTCGTCGTGTTCAGAAGCTGCTGTGTGAGAAGCTGGAGGAGCAGCTGCTGAATCTGGACACGGCTCTGAAGAAACGGGAACGAGCTGAGAGGAGGTACGGATGCTTCACACTCCGCATACACACACACACACACACACACACACACACACACACCTCACAGACCTTGTTTTACCACTTTGATGCCCTGGAAAACATAAAAGGGCCATAGTTCAGAATTTTGGAAAGTTTGAAAATGGTCATGTAAGAATGAATTACACTTTTAAACATTAAATAAATGCTAATGACCACTCTTATGAAGCAAAAATGTTTGAGTGCTAATAGCGCCCCCTGGGGAAGAATATTCAGCTTGTTGAGTGAGTGAGTGAGTGAGTGAGTGAATGAGATAGATAGGACAATAAAAGAAAAGACACGTCAATCAGAGGGTTTGTGCACAGAAGTGTTCTTTGGAGAGAGGCCTTAAAACACTCACTTTTGGTTCTCCAACAAACTTTGGTTTCCAGTGGTTGGTTGTGAGAAGTTTAAAGAACCTTCACAATTTAAAGGTTCTATACCAGGGCTCGGCAACATGTGGCTCTTTTACTGCCCTGTTGTGGCTCCACAGCAGAACTAACATTAGATTTGTAGGTAAAAATAAAATAATCCTCCTTTACAGTAAAATAAAGCTCTACTGATCGTTCAACACAGTTTAACAATAAATGGTCTTAAACTCTGGAGTTAATGTAGAACTGCTAATTCACCCTTTAACACGGGTGTTAACAAGATTGGCGCGCAGACCGCTGGTCACACAGCAACGCAGACAGCAATCTCTTTGGGAGACGAATGGACTTATTTGTGTTTATAATCACTCCAGCTGGTTTCCTGATACGTTTAATCTGCAGTGAGAAACTGTCAAACACTGAAAAGTCACGAAGCTTCTCGTTCGAATTCTCCCGTTCCACCTTAACTGGAGCAGCAGTTACATTCTGGCGCCTCAGGCACCATTTAAGGTGGAACAGGAAAACTCTAACAAGAAACTGGAGAATGAGAACCGACTTCAGCCTTGTAAAAAGTCAAACCTTGACAGGCATTTGACAAGAAACTGTTCTACTTTAGTGGAAATGTTTCCTGCCAGAGATGTGAGAAAAGCAGCTGAAGCTGAGCCAAAGCTAAAAGCAGAGCAAAGTCTGCGTTTTCGTTTATTTTATATTTTTTAGCCTACACTAGTACATTGGCACATACCGAGACATATTTACAGCCAAGACGGTAAAATGGACATCAAATGTTGTGACTCCCAAGGTGGTTTCTAGAAAATGGTTTTCTAGAACCACATGTCCAAGCCAAGAACCATTTAGGAACTTTAATTTTTGGTACATATGACTATCTTTGTACATAAACTCACAGAAACATTGTACATGGACTTGTAGAGAAAAAATATAAGAAGAATGTATATCATCATCTTTGTACATATCAAAAATGTTTTTACAGCTTATTCATGCGTACCATAGTAGTACTTATACCAAAAAACACTGTTTGTTAATTTGGAAATGTTTTTGCTTTGGCATTGGACCTAAAATCTTTTACTCATCTGTGTTTATCTGTAGGCGTGAACGGCTGGTGTATGTGGGCATCAGTGTTGAGAACATCATACCCAATCCAGTAAGTCCATATAAATTATATGTGTATGTGTTTGTAGACAAACAGTCCATTCATTACGAAAATTCTGACAAAAAGTAAACGAAGCTGGTCATTTCAAATTTTGTCAGAAATGAATAATGACAAAAATGGATATGAGGTTTTATCCCAACAGCAACAATATATAGATGTATATAGCAGTAGTAGCACCCCTAGTGGAGAAGGTGAGTGAGGCTTAGATGCCTAAGACTGTGTAAAAGTTGTATGTAAAACATGTTACACAAGCCAGTTACTAAATCTGTGTGTTCTTCTGACCTACATATCAGTAACTTCACTGAAAATAAGATATTTTGTTTTTAAAATTTCGCAGTATTTACATTTACTTATACACTGTTAGAAATAAAGGTTCTGTGCAGGTACAGTTTTCGTTCATCAAGGTACAAACAATGTAAATGTTCCCTCAAAGGTTCAACAGTGGTTTTAAGGTCTGATGGTGAACCTTAAATAAGTGTTTCCAGGTGAAAAGTTCGTATTTGTACCTTTTCATAACCGAATGTTTTAAAACAGAACAGTAAAATAAAAGCCTGGAGACGAGACGGGGTGTGTGGAGTCAGTACAGCTTAGAACATATCATTTCAGTGGACTATGGTTCAGTTATGTTCCCTGACTAAAGGTACTGAGATGTACCCTTGAGGGTTCCACCCCAGTGACTGGAGGGGCACTGCCCCAGTGACAGTTTCATGCCTTTTTTCTGAGAGTGTAGTTATTCTACAGTTTTTTTTTAGTCATCATTTTTAGTCATCCTGATTCTAAATTCATATCCTCCTCTTGTGTCCTGGCAGGATGCTGATACAGAGGATAAAAAGCTGGAGAAGAAGAAAGATGCCAAAAAGAATAAGAACCTGGAGAGGAGATCAACAAGAAAGAGGAAGTCTATCAGTTACAGGTGCTCTGCCTGCTTCTGTCATAAACATGTCAAAGTTTTCTGTCATCTACAATCATTAAATTGACAATAATTTTCACCTGCTAGGTTTGATGACTTTGACGAAGCCATCGATGAAGCAATAGAGGAAGATATACACAGTTCAGAGGGAGGAGGTGGGAAAACTTTTTTTTTCATAATGATATTTATTATTATCGTGATAAATTACATCACAGGAATTTATGTCCCAGCATTCTCTTCTGAGCATGACATTGATATTGTCAGTACTGTTGTCAAAAATACTACATAATTCAATGTTTGAGATGTAAACAGGGTCATTCAGAGTGGTTTGGTGTGAAACGGTTGATTATAGAGACTCAGATTTCTTTACAGTGGTGGTGATAGGAACCAGGGGTCGCCATGACTACAACACAAATATGGCCATTTTATTTACTATCCAAAACCACCAGTGAACCTACACGAGTCTTCTGAGCTTTATATGGAATGTTTATGATGGTAATATAGTGATAAATCTGAAAAAACAACGTTTTCTTTGGGGACTATTTTGCCTTAGAACAACTTGCATGTATCCCTCCACCATGAATGAATTTGAAAAGTTAAAACTATCATAAAACAAGCATAATCATAACCATTCCATGTAAGGTGTAAGGTTCTGTGAGGGAGCTTTTAGAGGTGGATATCTGGTTCCTATCACCACCACTGTGAACAATCCTAACTCGGTACGTTTCTGTAGAGTATTTCAAACAACTCTGAATGACTTTGTTAATGATTTAGTTATATATATTAATAAAACCAGTGAAATTCCCCTTTAACCTCATATTCTCCAGGGTATGTTTTGGTTTGTCCATCTGAATGTACATGACCAAATCGTAAGGCAAATTATTCAGTAACTGCATGAAATAAATTTTTATTTATTTATTTATTTATTTTTGTAAAAGCTCCCCTCAAATTGTGTTTTATGATCATACACATATTGCTATATGCTTACAATTTACTGCTGAAAGTCAAAAATCTTAGACTTTCTTTGTATTATTTTATAAAAATAATTTTTACAGAGCAGATCACTGAAGAGACGCCATCTGTTTATAGTTTATAGCCCAGATTTGTGGAAAAATGGGTCGCCTTTTAGTAGAAAAAAAATTGTGACTTCAGCTTCTTTTATTATAAGGGTTTAAAATGACATCACCCATCTATTTGACTGGAAAGAAGACAGTTACAGCTCTCATACGACCCCCACCTTTTAGAATGTAGCTTATGAAATATGAAAGTTATGAAGAATATGATGAAGTGCGTTTTGGAACCACCGGTGGTCTCAAGGAGTTGAAGAGGTTAAAGAACACTGACTAACTATGTTTCATCACGAAGAGAGCATAACTAGTCATCTTTAATTGGATTTAGTGCAGCAACCTTGGTGACACTTTGAACAAAAAAATGTTTATAGTTTTTTTATTGTATTTGTTAAATGTGACACTACTGGTGCTCTCTGTCTGTTCCAGCTTATCAAACCGTATCATACCACATATCATACATGTCCAAATACCATGATATTGCATTTGTTTCCATATTGGAACACCAACTCTCTGTTTGTTTGTCGTAGAATAAGATAATAAACAAACAGAGGATAGAATAAACAGGCTGGAGTAAAGAGTGATATTTTCTGCATGGTGCCCTGTAGCTGTGGCTCATGGTAAGGATATGGCCACCATCACAGGCCAGAAGGAAAAAGAGGGGGACAAAGAGAACCGACGGCCTGCTAAAGCTCCCGCTCCCCGCAAGAGGAAACGCCGCCGGCGACTGAACGACCTGGACAGCGACAGCACTCTGGAGGACGAGGAGAGCGAGGACGAGTTTCAGCTTAGCGACAGGTCAGTCTTCTGGAGAGCTCACTTTAGGAGGCGTTATGGAGTTTGTTGGAGGCTTTTACAACCAGTTTTATTGGCCTAATACAAGTTCATTCTTCGCCCCTACCACTTAGCCCTTACCCTGATGTTTGTTGTCCTGATGTTTGTTGAGATAGAGGGGTAGGGCGAAGGGTTAGGGCTACATGGCCCTCCAAACAGAGGTTTTTCAGAGACTCCAAACAGAGTGAGATGAGAAAAAAGAAAAACCGACAAAAACGGCTGAACAAGAGACCAAAGAAACACACAAATGTGAGAATTTTCTCAGTTAAAAAGTTATGATAACCACTGTATTATCTTAGTTTAATGTCGTTTCAATGTATTATGGTTCTTTTCTTCATAACAACCATAAAAAATCACTAGTAGTATTCTGATGTCTCAGTAGCTAGCTAAGCTTCTCGCCAGCTTCTTCTTTGAATTTTCACGTTTTAAGGTGGAACAGAAAATTTGAACAAGAAGCTGGCGAATAGTCAACATCAGCATCATGCCTCCGAAGATTTAGGGGTGGGAGATAATAAATAATTGCCCCCCCCTTTGAAGGCATATGATTCCCCAAATGTAACTAAAGCCCAGCAGTGAGGAGCTGAACTTTACCCTCTTCTGCTGTCACTGCAGACTGGCAGGGTCGCCTACAGAGCAGCGCTGGTAGCTGTTAATGAAGTGATGCTCTTTTTATTTGAGGGTCCCATTTCAGAGGGAAGATTTCAACCACTACCCCTTGTAACTCAGTTCCAAAGAAACACTCAAAAACAAGGGCTAGGATTAAAAATAAGAAATGCGATTGGGTCTTAAAGTGTAGTAGCAGCACATTAAAGGGCCCATATCTCTCAAAATCAACATTGTCTTATCTTCTATTTCTTTGCAAATACAGAAGAGTTCGATATAGCGTGTACATTGTTAAAGTTTCAGAAGGTACCATTCACTCCGCCGTCCTCAGAGCACATATATGAAAAACTCAATTTCAAACTTACATATGACCACCCAATAAACCTACAGCAGCTTACAGTTCTGCTTTTCAGCCCGGCTTGTTTTTTATATGAGACACAATACACGGTGGCCAATCATAACAGAGGTCATTTACATATATCAGTTTTAAAGGCACAATGAGTAAAACAGCCTGCTTAGTTTTAAGTGGCCTGTATCATGGAAACATGGAACATGGAAAACCGAATTTCCCTCATTTTTTGAACTAAAGGATTTTGAAGTAATATGTAAACGTTGTTAAAGTTTCAAAACATACCATTCACTGCTCAGTCCATGTAAAAGCTGCAAAAACAGCCTGTTTTAAATTCATCGTTTCTGTGATGTCATGAGAAACTCATTTACATAAATCCGCCTATTAAGGCTACAGCAGTTTCGCCCCACCCATTCATATTAAAATCTAAGCAGTGTTTGTTGTCTGAGTGCTTTTTGAATGAGGCACAATACAGGTTAGCCAATCAGAACAGAGCTATTTTACATGCATCAGCCTTAAAGGTACAGTAACAAAACCAGCCTGTTTAATTCTAAGGGGATAAAAAGAGTTTGGTAAATGGTCATGAAAAAAAATGTTTTTGGTACATAAAACCACACAAAGGTTATAAGGGGACTTTAATGAAACAATAACACTCGAAAAATGTAGGATATGAGC
Source organism: Colossoma macropomum (assembly GCF_904425465.1). Lineage (NCBI taxonomy): Eukaryota > Metazoa > Chordata > Actinopteri > Characiformes > Serrasalmidae > Colossoma > Colossoma macropomum. The sequence goes on along the minus strand of NW_023494798.1, from coordinate 31,921,654 downwards.
CCTTTAAGGGATAAAGAGGTTGAAAAATGGTCAAATTTAAAGATCATTTACATTTTAAAGATGAATGATTTGGCACAAAAAGACCACTCATTATTATGAGTATGTTATAAATGGATATCAGGGAAAAGAAATAATAAAACTAAATAAAAATATAGAATATGGTCCCTACCATGAGTTAAAAAAACACCATTAGACAGTGGGCACTTTCAAATAGTGCTTAAGTTCAATTATCAATACAAAAAATACAAAATCAGTAATCAAGCTACCGTTTGTTCTGTTCTCCAGCATGGAAGAGGAGGATTTTGTGGTGTCTGGGGACGAGGCAGTCAGTGATGCTGATGCTGGCTCGTGGGATGGGAGCGACTGGGGCAGCACTGTGAGCGGCCCCGACCGACTTCCTCCGGCCAGGAAAACAGCCAGGAACGGCAGAAACCAGAGACCCAAGAGGAGCACAAGACGAACAACCAGACGACAGAGGGGCTCTTCAGAGGAGGAAGAGCTTCTGGATTCAGACGAGGAGGAAGAGATGGGTTTGTTCGAGCTTTTACTACTATAGTAGCGGATAGGAGGATGGGCATATGACCGAAAACCTTAGCCACGTCTTTCAGCATGGATGTTTATCAACAGCTATATGCCTATATTGATGCTTAATTTTATGCCTGAATAATTTTTCAAACCATGAAGAAATAAAGAGGTTTACTACATGTTTCTCTTCAAAAGATGAGGCATTACCGAGTCAGTAGGGAATAAGCTAACATGGTGTGCTTGTGCTGCTGTGAGTTATTCTGTAGAGCCAATAACAATATTACTTCAAAAGTCAGCGCAATCAGGTTAGATTTGGTGGGATTTTTCTTATATCTTTAAGGTGTCAGGACCAAGGGCTATCCCCTTCACCCCCAGGCCTCCCAACACAATATTATTAAAAAAGAAATCTGTCAATACTGGCTAAACACTTATACTAATAACTGTTTTAATTATAAGTTATTAAAAGATGTCAAAAAGGAAAGCGTCTTCAGCCGCTGAGTTGTGGAAAGAGAAAAGGCTTCTTTATTTCAGTATTCAGGTGACACGCAGGTCTCCGGAGACCAACTGCGAGGACACAGTATTCTGTCAGCCCTTATATACCCTTGTCTGAGGTGTTATGACGTCACCTCAGAACTTGATGTTCCATTAGACCCTATACAAAAACTTCCCCATCACTTGGCCTCTCTTAACTTCCCTGTGGACAACACTTCTTTTTTTAAAAAGCTGGTTTCATCCAGTTCGTACCAGTTTATCAGGCCCTACTGGACCATATATTATAGGGACTCATATGAGGTCACTGAGAGTGCACCTGCAAGGAAGGTCATCAAAGGTCATCAAAGGTCATCTGCTTTGGAAAGCCCCCCAAATGGGCAGGCCATGGCCTAATGCATTCTTAGTGCCTCTCAGTGAGACATTAATATTCCCTTTTAGCCAATGCTTAACAATGTGATTTTTGATTACATGTCTAATCTATTTACTTATTAATGAAGGGTATATTTATTCAAATTTCCCCATCAATGGACTGACGCCACATGCTTAGGCCCGAAAGAAAGTCCAGCTTAATGGGCAGATTACCTAAGGAACAGGGGTGCACCTCACAGTGCTGGGATGAATGGCAGTGTAGTGATAATATTGTGATAAATAAATTATTTTGCTTGTTTACGAATGTCTTGTTTAAATTTAATTTCATTTATTCATGTGACTTTAAAAAGACAACTAATCTAAAACTAAAACTAAAAAAGTAATTGAAAGTAATCAGATTACTTTACTATATTTATATTTTGGATTAGATTACAGATTTTTAACAGGTATTTTGTAATCTGTACTGGAATAAATGTTGTCGGTGCATCACAGGAGATGAACTAAACACTGAACATATAACGGCACGCAGACAGCAGTGAGGCATGTACTGCAGAGAAGCTGACTGTTTTCTCACTCGTCTGTTCCTCCTGCAGAAACGGAGGGATCCAGTGAGTTCAGTGACAGTGATGTGGACGTGAGGAGACGGAGGTCACGGCGGAGTCAGAACGCTCACATCAACTACTGCGAAACGTCCGAGTCTGAGGGGTCACACAAAGCCGCCAAACAGAAAACTGTCCAACCGCGCCGCCGCCGACTGTCCAGCTCCAACAGTGAGGGTCACTTGTTATTCTGTTATCAGCCTCAGTGCTTATTGTTACTGTGTTTTAGTTCTAAGTTTTCTGTTCTGTTACTAAATACAGAGAAATGCATTGAAATTATTGTTTATAGTGACTGAACAAACACTACAGATGTGGTAGAAGGAGATCGAAAACACTGGAGTATTTATAACATCCCATCCAAATTTGGGGAGAGGGCCAAGTAGATCTGAGTGTCATCTGCATAGCTGTGGTAAAATATCCCATAGTCTTGTACTATTTGGCCAAGAGGCAGCATGTATAAGCTGAATAAAAGTGGCCCAAGAATTGAACCCTGGGGGACACCACTAGGTCACTAGCACTCTTTCAGAAATATAGTATTGTGGATAACACTCACACTTAGGTAGTAACACAACATAATACATGTAACAGCTTTACATAATCAGGATACAACAGAAGTTAACTGTTAACAAACACTACGGATGTGGCAGAACGAGATTAGGTTGAAAACGCTGGAGTGCTTATAACTTATCTTAACGAATGTAAAAGTTAAAGGGAAGTTCAAAACTTAAAAGTTTCTGCACAATTAAGTGGTTGAGATGCAAACAAAGTCATTCAGAATGGTCTGGTGTGAAATGGTCTGTTGTAGAGACAGAAAAAACTGTGAAGGTTCTTAAGACAAACACTAAGAAGTTCATTAGAAGGTTTTTAAATGCAGCTTACCATTAACGACGTGAGATACATTCTGAATTTAAATTATTTGTTATTTAGTTTATTCCGCTCAGAGGACAGCAAAAAAAAAACTAAAAATCTAATCAAGCGTTCAAAAAAATTAGCAAACAAGATCTACAGGTGATGGTGGAAGAAACAGCCCACAAGAAAAAAACCCTCATTTGAAAATCCGATATTTGTGGGGTGGCGGTGGAAAGCAGGAGACGAGGATGGGGAGGAGCAGCAGAGGCAGCGTCTGTAATAAATTTCGATGATTACCTTGTCAACTCATACAGCCTCAGACAAGTGTGAGGCTGTCGTAAGGTTAAGAAAACATTTAAGAACATAATGTTTTCACGAATATCACTTGTTCTTAGCACTATTCTTAAAAGAAGACAAAAAATGAGAAGTTACTTGAATAATGACAATTTTAATAATTTATTTTTCTTAAGAGTGAAGTTAAGAAAAAACACATTTAAGAAGATTTTCTTTCTTAAGACACTGTGGCGAATTCGGCCTCAGCTCTTTACAGTGGTGGTGTTGGGAATCAGGGGCCGGATTCACCAAAACTTTCTTAAGAAAAAACTTGCAAAGGTTCTTAAGAAACACTAAGTAGTTCATAAGAATTTTTTTATATTTCTTAAGAAAATCTTCATTGTTTTCTTATGTAGGCTACGTTGCATTTTACCTCATACCATAAATGATGCGAGATACATTTTGAATTTGTAGTAATCGTTATTTACGTTCCTAGTTTAATCCGCTCAGAGGAGCAAAATGGGGGAAAAACGTCAAATTCAGTGTGAAAAAGTTAGCAAACAAGAAATAGAGGTGACGGTGGAAGAAACAGCCAACAGGAAAAAAATCCTCATTGGGAAATACAATAATTGTGGGGTGACGAGCAGGAGTAAATAAACTGATAAATTTAGACGCTGACCTTGTCAACTCTTACAGCCTAAGACAAGAGTGAGGCCGTTGTAAGGTTAAGAAAACATTTAAGAACATAATTTTTAAAGAATAACACATTCTTAGAATTATTCTTAAGAAAATAGTTAAGAAAAGTTAATTCTTAATTTGAAGAAAGTAGAAGTAACTTTTTTCTTAAGAATGAAGTTAAGAAAAAACACATTTAAGAAGATGTTTCTTTCTTAAGACGCTTTCGTGAATCCGGCCTCAGGAGTCTACAACAAAAATACAGCCATTTTTTTACTGTCCAAAACCAGTTTTTTATATGTAATGTTGATGATGGTGAAATAGTGATAAATCTGAAAAGATAAGATTTCTTTGGGGAACTATTTTGCCTCAGAACACCCTGCATGCATCACTCCACCATTAATAGATGTACAAAATACGTTTGAGGCTAAAACCTTCTCAGAACCATCGTAAAACAATGTCTCAGAGATCAAGCAGTGAATTCATAACCTCTTCATGTAGTAACTTTCAGTGAGGGAGATTTTAGAGGTGGACGTCTGGTTCCTATCACCACCACTGTGAACAATTCTGACTAAGTTTCTCTAGAACAGAGCGTTTCACACCAAACCACCCTGAATGACTTTGTTTACATCTCAACCATTTAATTATGCAGAGATTTAGGAAAAACAGTGGAATTCCACTTTAATATAATAAAATTTGATTCTAATAAATTTTGGACCAGCATATTAAACCTATTTCAGTTAACAGCCAAATATATTTGAATGTATCACTTTTTTTCTAGCATCCGTCCTTTCCAAGGACTCGGAGCCGGAGGCGGATTCTGAGAGGAGGCCGAAGGGCAGACAGAGGGAGTCGACCAGAGAGGACTCCAAACAGAGGCACAAACAGCTAAAACTGAAACGACAGAGGAGTTCGAGTGAGGAAGAGGAGAAGGAAAAGGAGGAGGAGGAGGAGACAGACGAAGAAGGAGAGAGCGACGAGTCGGACGAGGAAGAGCGGCCGGTCCGAAAGAGGCTGAACCGCATAGAGACGGACGAGGAGGAGGAGGAGGACGACGAAGAGGAGGTGGCGGTGGAGCGAAGGCAGATGCGAAACGCACACGGAACGAGGGGCAGCGCGGTTACAGACTTCAGCCAGCTGACTGCTAGGGCGCCCCCTAGAGGTTCGGAGGGTTTGTTGCCAAAGCACACGGGCAGAAACGGCGGGACGCCTCACGGAAGGCACAACGGCCTGGCCCCTCCGAGGCCTACAGCTCAGGATGAAGACGAGGAAGAGGAGGACGACCTCACCGCGGTTACGGACCTTGTTAACTTCGTTTTTGACAGTGAACAGTTGTCGTGATTGTGCTGAATAGATTTAATATATATACTATATTTTTTTCTCATTGCCTTTCACCAATGACCACCTCACGGGTGGGGTCCCCACATTGTCGGTCAACATACATTTCCTGTTTTTTTGTTTATATCTTTTTTTGTTTTTGGGTACTGGACCAATACAAGCTTCCGGAGGAATGCCGTGGTGTCTTTTCACGTGATGTCCGAATGCACTCTTGCTCTTCTTTACCATCCCATAGCATGCACATACAGGTTTAGAACAGGGTCCCAGTAAAACACATATACAATAGCTGTTCCTCTGAGAGTAAAGCACTATGTGATTTAAGGCCAGTAAAATGTCATCTGTATAACAGAGGCTTATATATATTGTCCTGTTAGAGACACTTTACACTGTACATTTTCAGGCTTGTATGTTACCGCGTTTCAAATTGGTGTTTTAGAGATGTTTTTAGTTTTATTCTCTGTAAAAGAAAAAAAAAAACAAACGTTTTATATGAAAGAAAGGCTGTATTGTAATCTGCTCAGCAGATTGAGATTTGAAAAATTTGACATTTTCTGTTCAGTCCAGACTTTACTGACATGCTCCGCCAACGGAAAAGAATTAAAAGTGCCACGAGACGCGAAAAGGCACAGAGTTTAATCGAAGGAAATTAGCAGCTTTACAGTTTACTTACATAGACTTTATAACCACTTTATTGTAACATGCGTAACAGTCTTACTACTGTCCTAAATGATTATTTCATTCCTAACAGGATTTGTTTGTTAATTTAAAATAGTCTATATTCTTTTTGGTTGCCCAGATTATAGTAGTATACCTACAAGGGCAGTTGATTTGGACAATGTCCACTGTGGCACACATTAGTTGATTAAAATGTGTTGCTTTGAGTTCTTTTTTCTTTTTTTTTAAAGTATATAAAGTATATAAATGTGCCTGTACACTTGCCCTTGGGCTGACCTAAAAAAAAAATAATAATAACCTTTCAAATTTTCTAGAATTGAATGCACTTGTCCAAGCACCTTTTGATCGTGCCAGGTGTTCCGGCACTGTTTGCAGCTTTTCATTCTGCACTGAAGGTTTTGACTCTCTTTCAAAAGCACTTTAAAAGAATGAAGTGTTGTTTGGCCCCATTCATTTACCCCAGGCTGCGCCCTCTGCTCCGCGAGGCTGTTCGAAAACAGAACACTACTAAACCATTCCAGGTCACACCACATGAATAAGGCCCGTGTGAAACCCCCCGTCGCAGTGACCGTGGCCTTTTGTTTGCTGTACGAGTTTGTTTGTGGAAGGGTGTTCAACTGGAACGAGTGTCGCCTGTGTTTTACTGTTCATGTTCGGTCTCCGTAATTAAAGAAGACAAACAAAAACATAAATAAAACTTGATAAATGCGTCTCTGCGTAACAATGCCTGTATGTTTATATCGATTATTCGCCATTTCTCCAGGGTTACCTGAACTGTGGAAGCCTATATTCCCTATATTCCCTACACCGGTCAGGCATAACGTTATGACCACCTCCTTGTTTCTGCACTCATTGTCCATTTTATCAGCTCCACTTACTATATAGGTGCACTTTGTAGTTCTACAGTTACAGACTGTAGTCCATCTGTTTCTCTGATACTTTGTTAGCCCCCTTTTACCCTGTTCTTCAGTGGTCAGGACCCCCATGGACCCTCACAGAGCAGGTACTATTTGGGTGGTGGATCATTCTCAGCCCTGCAGTAACACTGATGTGGTGGTGGTGTGTTAGTGTGTGTTGTGCTGGTATGAGTGGATCAGACACAGCAGTGCCGCTGGAGTTTTTAAACACTGTCCACTCACTGTCCACTCTATTAGACACTCCTACCTTGTCAGTCCACCTTGTAGATGTAAAGTCAGAGACGATAGCTCATCTGCTGCTGCACAGTTTGTGTTGGTCATCCTCTAGTCCTTCATCAGTGGTCACAGGACGCTGCCCACAGGACGCTGTTGGCTGGATATTTTTGGTTGGTGGACTATTCTCAGTCCAGCAGTGACACTGAGGTCTTTAAAAACTCCAGCTGCACTGCTGAGTCTGATCCACTCAGACCAGCACAACACACACTAACACACCACCACCACGTCAGTGTTACTGCAGTGCTGAGAATGATCCACCACCCAAATAGTACCTGCTCTGTGAGGGTCCATGGGGGTCCTGACCACTGAAGAACAGGGTAAAAGGGGGCCAACAAAGTATGCAGAGAAACAGATGGACTACAGTCTGTAACTGTAGAACTACAAAGTGCACCTATATAGTAAGTGGAGCTGATAAAATGGACAATGAGTGTATATATATATATATATATATATATATATATATATATATATATATATATATATATATATAATGTGTGTATATATGTATGTATGTAGAACTATTTTCAAAAAAGTTCCATATAGAACCATGTACAACACATTCTCCGTCAATCCCAAGAACGATTTTAGCATGCAAAGAACCAGCTTAAAATGGTTCTATATAGAACCCATGGTTCTAGATATAACATACCCTTTACTAAAGAACCCTTGAAGATCCATCTTTTTTTAAGAGTGTAGCTAAATATTCTATAATATGTACAAGCAGTCACTGCGCATTATCTAGAGCACAAGTGCACATGAACATACGTACATACTGCTGTAACATTCTAGAACGCAAGCACGTATAGCTAAACGTTCTAGAGTATAAGTGTGCACCTGCTAAACGTTGGAGAAAACAAGCATGCACTGCACTCTTAAAAAGATGGTTCTTAAAGGGTTCTTTAGGGTTCAAGGGTTAGATAACGGTTTTATATAGAACAGTGAACACTTAAAGAACCATTTGCATGCTTAAATGGTTCTCTGCATGGTGAAATGTTCTTCAGACTAATGGAAAATGTGTTGTTTATGGCTTTTCTACTTGTACAAGCTTGACATTATAACTATAGCAGAACCCATTTTTAGAGCTTCGTAGAACTGTTTTCAAAAAGGTTCCATATAGAACCACATACAACATATTCTCAATCAATCTGAAGAACGATTTCACCATGTGAAGAACCATTTAAACTTGAAATGGTTGTATATAGTTCTAGATATAACATCTAGAACTAAATATCTAAAGTTTGTCATTTGTCAAAGGCCTTAAAACAGAACATGATGGCGATTTTGTATACATTGTAGTCGTGTGCACAATTTTGGGCGCCCCTGGTCAAACTACATGCTTTATTGATTTTTCTGATTTTTTGATTGATTGATTGATTGATTGAAGTGTAAATAAGTGAACACATCATCAGTAAGAGTACACACTTTGCACATTTTAGTGCACAGTTATTGTTTATTTACCAAATACAGCATATTTTGGGGGAAAAATATATATATATATATAAAATGTGCAAACGTTTTTGATGTTTTATTTTTTCCCACCACATGAAACTTTTTGTGAACCAAAATTTGCAGAAAAATGTCAAAAGTTTATTCTTAATGACCTTAATGACCTGATTCTTAATGTCATTTGACCAGGTGGTGTTCAAACTTTTGCATATGACTGTGTGCTTATTTATAACCTGCTGGTGCAGGGGCTGTGCTCCAATACACACACTTGTGTTACAGAATGTTTAGCTAGTGCTTACTTGTGTTCTAGAAGTTCTAGAATGCCTAGGTGCATCTTTGCTCTAGAAAGCTTAGACACTGCATGTTTACATTCTAGAAAGCTTAGATACTGCATGTTTATGTTCTAGAATGCTTAAATACTACAATGTTTATGTTCTAGAAAGCTTAGATACTGCAGGTCTATGTTCTAGAAAGCCTAGGTACTGCATGTGTATGTTCTAGCAAGTTTAGATACTGCATGTTTATGTTCTAGAAAGCTCATGTACTGCATGTTTATGTTCTAGAAAGCCTAGACACTGCATGTTTATTTTCTAGAATGCTTAGATACTGCAGGTTTATGTTGTAGAAAGCTTAGGTACTGCATGTATATGTTCTAGAAAGCTTAGATACTGCAGGTTTATGTTCTAGAAAGCCTAGGTACTGCATGTATATGTTCTAGAAAGCTTAGATACTGCATGTTTATGTTCTAGAAAGCTTAGATACTGCAGGTTTATGTTCTAGAAAGCCTAGGTACTGCATGTATATGTTCTAGAAAGCTTAGATACTGCAGGTTTATGTTCTAGAAAGCTTAGATACTGTATGCTTGCATAGATACTGCAGAATGTTTCACTGGCTAGTCCCCCTACACCTTTAAAAACAAGGCTTTTCAAGGGATCTTTAGTAAAGAAAGTTCCCCCTCAGTCTGAAGAACGCTTTCAGGGTGCAAAGAATCGTTTAATCATGCAAAGGGTTCTTTGACTGCTCATGGTTTTATGTAGAATCCTTTTCTTTACTAAAGAACCTTTGAAGATCTATCGTTTTTAAGAGTGCACCTAGCAAACTGATTTTACTAAATATGATGTAGGGAGCTTGGGAGCACCTAATCCAGCATCTTATTATTATTTTTTTCCCCGGTAAATGAATTGCTATGCTATTATTTTGAGATACGGAGTCATTATTTTTAAGTCATTATTTTGAAATGCCTATATAAGTGAGAAATAAAGTAACGAGAAGGTATGTCAAAATACTGAGATGGTTATTCAAAATAACGACTTATCATCTCAAAATAATTACTTAGTATCTCAAAATAATGCGATAGTTTCTCTAAGTAATGACTTAGTATCGCATTTTAATGGCACAGCCGTTCACCTAATAAAAAAAAATAAGGGTGGTAGATTTTTGAGAGGGACTTAAATTACGTAAACAATTTCGCACACACGCTTCTAATCACATCCCGACCTGAGAGCGGCAGTGGCGTTCAGTTCAGCGTGCAGCCTCAATGGGAAGTGAAGTCTTTTGTGTCCTGGGCGCTGATCGCGGCTGCGTTCCATTATGCGCACTCGTGTCCTACCTAGGACGCCTAGCCGGCCGTAAGAACGCCCGGGCGTTTAGAGTTCTATAGATAACACAGGTGCGCGTATTGGAACACAGCCTGGCTCTCGTGTGGCGCGCATGGAAACGGCATCAGGACGGAGTGAAACAGTGGGACTGTGGCGGTTTGACGGTTAAATTCAGTTTAGTGAAGGCTGTTCTCGTCGCCGAAAGCTGCTAACCTGCTAACCTCCGTGTCTGACAGCTGTGCCGCGCGGCCCGGAGCTGGAATTTACGTTTCCCGTAGCTTAGCTAGCCAAATTAGCCAGCTTTGGGAGAATAAACAGGTCAGCGCAGCGGAAAAGCACCGCCAGCCCGCAGAGGTTGTGGTGGTTTTCGTCTCAGGGAGTCGGTTTAATACGTTTGGACGCCATGGTTCTGTTAAAAAGTTCGCCGCCTCCTAACGAGGGTGTTCGGCACCAGCAGGCCGAGACAGCAGCGGTTCTAGACGGGAAGGAACTCGGAACAGGAACCCTCTACGTCGCCGAATCGTGAGTGACTTCATTCATAACCTGCTGGTAACCGTTAGCTGGTTAGCTTAGCTATAGGGCCCGCGTTATCTCCAGTACGCGCACTTGTGTTCTAGAATATTTAGCTAGTGCGTACGTGTGTTCTAGAACGTTATGGTAGCGCGTACGTGTGTTCTAGACGCTCCAGGACGTCTAGCTCGTGGGCTCTAGAATGGTTAGCAACTGCATGTTCATGTCGTAGGATGCTTAGCTAACGTTACTCTTACAAAAGATGGTTCTTCAAGGGTTCTTTAGAGAAGGGAATCGTTCTATTTAGAACTATTTCTGGACATATAAAACCGTTTGCGTGCTTTAATGGTTCTTTGCATGGGGAAATCGTTCTTCAGATTGATTGAGAATATGTTAATATGTTGTAAGTGGTTCTGTATGGAACCTTTTTGAAAACGGTTCTAGCTATATCGCACTAGAAAAGGGGTGCTGCTATAGTTACGATGTCAAGCTTGTACCAGTAGAAGAGCCATAAACAGCACGTTTTTCATCAGCCTGAAGAACATTTCACCATGCTGAGAACCGTTTAAGCATGCATGGTTCTTTAAGTGCGCATTGTTCTATATAGAACTATTAGCTAGCTATCTAACCCTTGGACCCTAAAGAACCCTTTAAGAACCATCTTTTTAAGAGTGCAGTGCATGCTTGAACTCTAGAACGTTTAGCAAGTGCGCATTTATACTCTAGAACGTTTAGCTAGTGCGTGCTTGTGTTCTAGAATGTTACAGCAGTATGTACGTATGTTCATGTGCCCCTGTGCTCTAGATAATGTGTAGCGACTGCTTGTACATATTATAGAATACTTAACTGCACTCTTAAAAAAGATGGATCTTTAAAGGTTCTTTAGTAAAGGGAATAATATCTAGAACCATGGGTTCTATATAGAACCATTTCAGGTTGGTTCTTTGCATGCTGATATTGTTCTTGGGGTTGATGGAGAATGTGTTGTATATGGTTCTATATGGAACCTTTTTGAAAATAGTTCTATATGCCACTAAAAAGAGGTTCTGCTATTATTACGATATCTTGAACCAATAGAAGAGTGCTTTTTGGTGCTTTGTAGAACCATTTTCAAAATGTTTTATATAGAACCTTAAACAACACATTCTCCATCAGTCTGAAGAACAATTTCACCATGCAAAGAACCATTTAATCATGCAAATGGTTCTTTGAGTGTTCATGGTTCTGTATAAAATCATTATCTAACCTTTGAACCCTAAACAACCCTTGAAGAACCATATTTTTTTTAAAGAGTGTAGAGCATACTTGTGCTCTGGAACATTTAGCTAGTGCACATTTGCAGTCTTGAACATTTTGCTAGTGCATACTTGCGTTCTAGAACATTGCAGTACTACATGTGTGTTCTAGACATTTCAGCATGCCTAGCTCATGCACACTTGTGCTCTAGAGAATGCTTTGCAACTGCTTGTTTGTATTGTAGTAAACTCAGCTAACTGCACTCTTAAAAATGTGGTTCTTTAAGGGTTCTTTTGTAAAGTAAATGTTAGCTCTAGAACCATGAGTTGAGTTGAGATAGAACCATTTCAGGCTGGTTCTTTGCACGCTAAAATCGTTCTTCAGATTTGTGGGAAATGTGTTGTGTATGGTTCTATGTGGAACCTTTTTCAAAATGGTTCTGTACAGCACTAAAAAGGGGTTCTGCTATTATTACGGTGTCAAGTTTGTACCAGTAGAATGCTTTTTGGTGCTGTATAGAACCATTTTGAAAAAGGTTCTACATAGACCCAAAACAACACATTCTCCATCAGTCTGAAGAACAGTTTCACCATGCAAAGAACCATTTAATCATGCAGATGGTTCTTTGAGTGTTCATGGTTCTGTATAAAACCATTATCTAACCCTTGAACCCTAAAGCACCGTTGAAGAATTGTCTTTTTTAAGAATGTAGTGCATGCTTATGCTCTAACATTTAGCTAGTGCGTACTTGTGTTCTAGAGCATTATGGTAGGACGTACGTGTTCTAGAGCATTATGGTAGGACGTACGTGTTCTAGAGCATTACGGTAGGACGTACATGTTCTAGACATTCCAGCACGCCTAACTCATGTGCGCTAGTGCCCTAGAGAATGCTTAGTAACTGCTTGTTCATATTGTAGAATACTCAGCCTTAGTAAAGGAAATGTTATATCTAGAACTGTGAGTACTATATACAACCATTTCAAGCTTAAATGGTTCTTTGCATGGTGAAGTCTTCAGATTGATGGAGAATGTGTTTATGGTTCTGTATAAAACCTTTTAAAAAAAATAGTTCTAACTTACGTAGCACTAAAAAGGGGTTCTGCTGTTACTATAGTGTTGTACCAATGAAGCTTGTACCAACAGAAGGACCCTTTTTGGTGCTATATAGAACCATTTTGAAAAGGTTTCTGTATAGAACCATAAACAACACATTCTCCATTATTCTGAAGTACTATTTTACCATATGAAGAACCATTAAATCATGCAAATGCTTCTATAACCCTTGAAGAACCATCCTTTTTTAAGAGTATAGTGCATGCTTGCCCTCTAGAATGCTTAGCCTGTGCGTGCTTATGTTTTAGAACGTTAATGTAGTATGTACGTGTGTTCTAGACGTTCCAGAACACCTAACTAGTGTGCACTTGTGCCCTAGAGTGCTTAGATACTGCATGTTTCTATTGTAGAATGCTTAGCTAGTAGAGGTGGCTGATATGGGAGAAATGTCATATCACGATACCTTAAACGATATTTATTTTTCTGACATCTGATATTATTTATTTAATGATTTGTTGTTAAGACACTTAAAGGCTTAATGTTCTGCCAGTTTGTGCTTGGCTCATTTTTTTTTGCATGGGAGTTTATATATTACACAAGTACACTAATTGGAACACAGCCGGTGTGCCTACACTGTAAAAAGTGGCTCGTCAGATCTTCTTTAAAAAATTACTTCATGCAGTAACAAGCAATAGAACTAGTTTTATTCAACTCAAAAAATTACTTTGATTGAAAGAATCGTTCATTCAAAGTATTTATTTAGGTTGAATGAAACTAGTTAATTTACTTGTTACCACATGAAGTCATTTTTGAGCCACTTTTTACAGTGTAAGTTCTTTCAGCTGTTGTCTCCCTGTATGAGCACCCGTCTCTAATAGTGCTGGGCGATATGGCCCCAAATCAATATCACGATTAATTTAGTGCTTTACCTCGATTACGATTAATGAACGATTATTTTGATTTCGTTTTTTTTTTTTTTGGTTTGTTTTTTGGCCTCATAGTTCACTGACAAGGTTTGTACTGTAAATATTCTCTGCATATCTTAATGTAAATCGTCTCAACAGCCAGATCGGAATTCACGTTGCTTTTACGTCAGTCCAACTCGACATTTGTCATAATTTGGTGCTGCTGAGACTCATAAACATTTGGGGTGATTTTTCTGTACAAAAATCAGAAGAGACTACTCGAGACCATTCGAGATTTTTAAAAGAAATGTCCGAACGCAGCCGTAGGAGAACGAGGCTGCAGCGTCAAAGAACGGTTAAAAGTCTGATAGCAGATTTTAAAGAATCTGAGGACGTGAACCAAAGAAGTGACCGCGCCCTTTTTACGGCTCGAACACATTCCGGGTGATCAGCCCAGCTGTCAGTCAGTGAAGCTTCATGATGGCTCCTGTGATGCTGGTGAAGATGAAGCTGATCCTCCGGGGGCGACTGGCGCTCGTTGGCAGTTATGATTGTTTACCTCTGGATGAGCCGCGTGAAGCTCTGTTCTTTTGCGCATGCGAGTCAGTTTAGGAGCTGATCTGTTCAGACTGATGTCGCATACAGATCACATTTAAAAGATAATCTGAACAGCCAAACAAATAAATCGGGTTTGTTGAGAAAATCACAACACAGCCTTAACTTCCATGGCACAGAGTGGACGTGGCGGAGTCACGTGACTACACACGTGCAGTATTAAGTTTAGGGGACAGTATATGAACACACAGAGTGGGGAAATGATTAACCGAATTTAAAAAAATCGAAATAACCGACATTGGCAAGATTACGTCGGTTAGAGGTTCTGCATGTCGGTTTCGATTAATCGGCCAGCCCTAGTCTCTAATGCTTTAAACATAGGTCAACAGTGTTTCCTCTGTTTATTTTGGGTGCGCTGTGTGTTCCTAGGAGTGATAGCTGAACTATTTATTTTGTCTTTTAAAACACATTAAACTATAACCAAACGGTATCCTGTCTTCTCAGCCGTCTGTCTTGGTTCAATGGGTCAGGGATGGGCTTTTCGCTGGAGTACCCCTCCATCAGCCTCCACGCAATCTCTCGAGACCTAAGCGCTTACCCTCGAGAGCACCTGTACGTGATGGTCAACAAAAAGCTTGATGGTAAGTTGTTTTAGACCTTCTAAGCCTTTAGATCTATGTACAAAATGCCCGATTTTGCAGGTAAGGAATGAATTACGTTGTGAATATTCTATTAAATATCAGTATGAAGACAATAAATAGCCTAAATTTTAATGCGTTTTTCAGTCATGGCTGAGCTTCGGCCACAGTAGACCTTTAAATCATGCTAAGCATCTTTGTGATTTGCTCAAAGTTCTCTCTTCGGTCTCTGCGTGTTAAAGCCATAGCTTAACTGAAATTACTGTGATTGCAGATGAAAACGAAGCTGAGATGCAGGAGCGAGCTCCAGATGATGAAGAAGAGAGTGACGATGACAGCGAAGATGGGGTCATCACAGAGGTCCGATTTGTTCCCGGTGATAAAGCAGCTTGTAAGTGTGTGGTTAACTGCTCACTTCATTTAAAACATTTTAGAGATGATCAAACCGTTTGCACATCACTTTCTGCAGAGCTGCACAATGTGGACCAAGTGTGTTATGACTGTGATGTAGCATGTTGCAATTTGCAGTGTACATTCAGAAATAATAATGCACTTTAATGAGCATATCTTTAAATGAGACTTAAGATGATGTAGACAAAAATATGCATTTATCAGTTCGCATGAATGCTCAGATAATTCAGCACATGATTTCTCTAGAGTACTTGGATGCCATACGTGTAGGCCTTTAAAGTTTCTCACATATATATATATATATATGTGTGTGTGTGTATGTATGTATATGTGTATATATATGTGCATGTATATAAGTATGTGTATATATATGGTTCTTTGTATGGTGAAGTGGTTCTTCAGATTGATGGACAATGTGTTTATGTACTTTTTGAAAATAGTTCTACATAGCACTAAAAGAGCTTTTGCTGTAGTTATGATGTCAAACCAATAGAAGAACCCTTTTTGGTGCCATGTAGAACCACAAACCACACGTTCTCCATCAATCCGAAGAACAATGCCACCATGCAAAGATATATATATATATATATATATATATATATATATATGTTCATTCAAATGGTAACTTTACAGGGGAAGGCAAAAACATTCTTTACTTTTAACGTGAGTCAACGGAAGTTTTTTCCAATCAATTTTGGGTCATTTCCTTTGGTCCATTCATCATAAAATTTACACAAAAAGTTAAGAGCAACAGGCATTTTCTAATTATGTCAAAAAGTGAAAAAAAACAAACATGGTGATACAAGGTTTTGTTTCGACAGCAGCGAAATATAAGTAAGTTAATAATGATATATATTGTGTATTAATATAGCAGTTATTATCTCACTGTAAGCTGAGATTTTTCCACTGTGTGTTCTGTGTGTTGCAGTGGAGTCCATGTTTTCTGCCATGTGTGACTGCCAGGCTTTACACCCGGACCCAGAGGACGCAGAGTCAGACGATGATTTTGAAGGGGAGGAGTATGATGTGGAGGAGGCAGGTGAGGTGTAATCTCTCTCTTAACTGAGAGATTTGTGATGCTTTTAGGACATTTTTCCTCTAAGAGTCTTGGTTCCTCTTAGAGGTTCTTCTTCATGCTGTTTGAGAGGTGTTTATGCCAGTGGCAGAGGAAACGTTGCATGGGTAGATGGAAGAATGGATTCGACAAATTATTGCTAAACTCTGGAAGCAAATTAATACAGTCAGTCAAGAAACTGAAGATGAAAATAGACATCTGCCATTAACTACTTCAAGAAATACAAGCTGAAGCTTTTGAAATGGCCCTCTCAGTCCCATACATGAACATCACTGATAAGCCATGCGACCTTAATGTGACGCTGAGATCGGAATTCATGTGATTTTTTTTTTTTTTTTCCACTGCGTGTGCTCCATCATTCATCGTTACCATGGCAGCAGTGCCGACCAGAAGTTAAAGCCTGTAAACGGTGGAAAAGCAGCTCATCTCACCTTTTTCTCCTTCGTCTCGCTCTAATAATGAAGCTGAGAGCTGATCAGAGTTAATTATCTCAGCAGCGAAGCTCGTTCTGCTCGTTAGTTTGTGCTGATGATGAACGTGATTCACTCACGTGACGTTACTGAGTAGGATGTGCTCATGAGGGTCATTTCAGGACGCCGGTTCGTCACATTAATGACAGATTTGAATCACTTACCTAAACGAGTGTGAACCATCGTGTCAGAGAGATCGGATTTGAGCAAAAAATCAAATCGAGATATGAGGCTTGTAATGTGAACGTAGCTTAAGTGCTGGCGATAACTAAGGGTGTCCAAACTTTTGCCCTTAGCAGAATTACTGATTTTATTATTTATTTATTTATTTATTTATTTATTTTTTCAGTTTATCAAACATATAGTAACTGCAATAATATTTGCATAAAGATGTTATTTTTTTTTTTAAAAGGTTTGCTGCAGAGGTTGTGCTTACCTCTTTTCACTTCAAAACTCAATATAATATCTTATTTGGCCGGAAGGAGGGTGGGGGCAAACATACAACGGTACATATTAGGGGTCTGGACCCACATTTCTGGACAAGCTGCTTCGGCATAATGGCTGTTGTAAAAGTGCTACACAGATAAAATTGAATTGACTTGCATGTAATTGAATTGAATTGCTCACTGCTCTCCCTCCACTGTCTTGTCCAGAGCAAAGCCATGGAGATATACCCACATTTTACACCTATGAGGAGGGTTTATCACAGCTGACAGCTGAAGGCCAAGCCACCTTGGAGAGGCTGGAGGGGATGCTGGCCCAGTCTGTGGCCGAACAGTTCCACATGGCCGGGGTTAGGACTGATGAACCGTCGGCTGAATTTGAAGGTGAATGGCTGGGGAAAATGTAATGTAACAGCTGACTTTTACTTACCTCTGTTACCTTTTAATCAGCATTTTCAAAAACTATTTAATGTGTTCTAGACGTTGTGTGGAAATATCTGTAAATAGTGCAGCTCTACTCTTACTGCCCATCTGTCATAATCCAGATTATATAAATAGAATTATAATGAGTTGATTGGTTAAAAAAATCCATCTGAATTAGAACTACACCGCTGATGTGTATCAGTCGGCTGCACCAGTTTCCATGGTTATGCTACGCCAATTGGCATGGTTAAGGTACACCCATTTCTATGGTTATTCCACAGCCATTTTCATGGTTTTGATACATTCATTCCTTAGTTACAGTACACCAATTTGTATGGTTACATTACTCCCATTTCCATGGCTGCATCAGACACATTTTCATAGTTATGGTATGTACATTTTCATGGTTACACTACACCCGTTTACCGTGGTTATGCTACAGTGTATCCATGGTCACACTAGAAGTAATGAGTTGGGAGAAGATGCGCACCATGACTGGGCTGAATGCTGTTACAGTGAAGATGAAGAGGCAACAAAGGTTACTTAAGATATTCAAAACTATAGAACAGAATAAGAAGTAAAGAGAAAGTAATTTGATGAGAGGGCAGTGGTCGTAGTGTCCCCCGCACCTCTGAGACTGGAATCATGACCTTGTGTTTAAACATACTGAAGTGATGAGTGTGCTGGGATTAAATAATGCTGATCAACCACCAGGTGGCAGTAGCAGGCCAAAGGATGCCAGTCAGTAGAGAAAGTGTTGCACTGCTTCATGCTTAATGTGGGGAAGTACAAGACATTTTCATTTAGCTATAAGCAAAATTAGGCATTAGATCATCACCGCAACTTATTGCCATGTAAATAGTCTTCAGAAGGGAAAACGACTGTGATAACGCTTGGAAGAGTGACAGGCTGGATGTGTAAGTGTGATCCACAGTTAGGAGATAGAGGCATTTCAACCATTTTCTATTATACACTGATCAGGCATAACATTATGGCCACCTCCTTGTTTCTATGCTCATTGTCCATTTTATCAGCTCCACTTACTATATAGGTGCACTTTGTAGTTCTACAGTTACAGACTGTGGTCCATCTGTTTCTCTGCATACTTTGTTAGCCCCCTTTTACCCTGTTCTTCAGTGGTCCGGACCCCCATGGACCCTCACAGAGCAGGTACTATTTGGGTGGTGGATCATTCTCAGCACTGCAGTAACACTGACGTGGTGGTGGTGGTGGTGTGTTAGTGTGTGTTAGTGTGTGTTGTGCTGGTCTGAGTGGATCAGACACAGCAGTGCTGCTGGAGTTTTTAAACACTCACTGTCCACTCTATTAGACCCTCCTACCTTGGGCGTCCTGGCCACTGAAGAACAGGGTAAAAGGGGGCTTTGCATCTTTATCCCTGAAAACTGTCTGTATTTGCTCTTATTGATGACTAAAGAAGGATGACTTTCTCTTGTAATTTGTTCTTCCTGTCTGTTTGTTGTCCAGCCCAGTAGATCTATAATCAGTAGTCTTCTGAAAAGGTCAGCAGGCTGTATTTATGTGGTTTTGTGTTTTGTTTCTTCTTTCTGTCTCTCTCCAGACGGAATGGAAGTTGACCCAAATTCTGCAGAAGCTGGACAGTTTGACGATGCTGATGTTGATCACTGGTAATCACTCAGCTTTGAAAATATTTCAATACTTTGCTTTTTAATTAGTGCTAATTTTACAAGTGAATATGGGTCGTTCTCCATACCACAAAGTTTGCAGGGCTTTAAAAGATGCTTGAAATATTAGGCACAGGTACGAAAGTCGGTATGTACATTTTCACAGTTGACATAAGATGAAATAACACTTTTCCCTTACGATTCTCTGATTTTTCTTTTCTTTTTTATCCTGTTTCATAGTTGCTCTGCATCTGTAAAACAGCTCAGCACAAAACCAATTTTAAACATTTGAGAAACTATTATTAATATAAAACAGTATTTTTAAGAGGTTTAGCTTAGAATCTTTGCGTTTTATATCATTAACGTTATACTACATTTAAAAAAAATAAATTTTTCATTTGTCACAGAGATTTTGGTCACTGCTGTTATCAGGACTCTTATATTACATTTTAACACAGTATTTTCAGCTCTATTAAACTACTTCTTTGGGCCGAGGCTCATCAGAGAGGAAACGTCTCAAGGCCTGAGAAGGCGAGTCACACTCGCTCACTATATTTCATTCTTTTATTAATAATTTTGTTCATCAGGCAGCTCATAACTTCTATGTGTCACCGCTGTTATGAGCTTTAATGGCTGGGTAATTAAAATTTTGTTAAAATAATGCCATAAATCATTTTTATTACTAATTTACAAAATCCTCAGTTTTAACCTGAATGTCACTGAAGTCATCATGACTGGTGTTACACCATATTCACACAACACCAGTGACTGCAAAATATGTTTGGAATTAAGCTCCTTTTTGCATATATGATAGTAGATGATGTTAATGGACACATTAAGGTTATTTAGTTTTGGGATGAAAGAAATGTATTTTCTGAAAACATATCCACCTGAATTCCCACTCTAAATGGAGAATGACCCATATATGTCATAGGCAGTTACTGAGGAGTGGACAGTGAAGGTGTTTTGCAGTATGTAGCTATTATATTGCTTTTTTATTGTGATGTGCCTCGCAATATTTTAAAAACACATTCATAAATCAGTAAAGTGATGTTAAAGATGAGCCTTCATTATTTTGACCAAAATAATTTATTTATATGCATTACATAAACCTTGACTCATAAAAACACCTAAACAAGCTCATCTAGAACTGCGATGATCACAACACAGTTAAAAAAAGAAAAAAAGGTCCTTATTCATTAAAGTTGTGATCGTAAAATGAGTGCGTATTAATGCACTTAATAATCCGATCATAATCAGATTTCTGCAGTTATCCAGTTATTCAGATGGTCATGTAAACACCATACTCAGATCTAGAAATCTGATAAAGAGAGCTGGATTTTAGCTCAGTAATCAGATTTCTCAGTGCATGTAAACTCTTACTCTGATTTCTGTCGGATTTCTCAGTCTGAGCATGTGCAGAACAGACGGTGGATGTCATGAGATGCAGCAAAACACTGTTGGAGCGGCGCTGAAACCAAACACGAAATAAAGGATTTGAATATTCTTCATCTTCTAGATGATTTAAGTTCATATTTTTAGGTAAAGTTGTGCGATGTTTTAAAAAAAAAGCCGCGGTATGAAGTTTTACGTTATGTTTATGGCTGGTTGCAAAGCAGAAATCTGATTACTGTCTGACTCATGTAGACCTGGAGTTTCCCATTATCTGATTACTCAAGTGCATGTAAACGTGTTGATCAGATTACTGACAAAATCTGATTTTCTGCAGTTATCAGGTTATTGAGTGCATGTAAACACACTCACTGATAGTTTTGTTATTCATCAGTTTAATCTTTGCCTTATCTTTACAATTAAACTCGTCTGGTAGAAGTGTGTAAATTTGAGCGTAATAGTTTAATAACCTGTAAAAAATGCTTGATTTGCAGTTAAGAACAATAATATAAAATACATTAAACAATAATAATAATAATCTGTGCACATGGCAGTTCGGTAGATAAGTGGATGTACTTATTTTACATGCTCATTGGTATAAACAAACGCTGTAACTATTCCATGTTCCATTTAAAGACATTTTACTCTGTGCTTTTGTTTTATATTACTGACTCTGCCCACAAAATAAACAATGCAAATAACACACTCAGTGCAGACGCATCTCACACACTGCAGTAATACAGCAGTTAAATATGTTATCTCAGGAAAATAATAATCATGGTGCCGCCTTAAAAAAGACATTTTGTTTATTTCACATTTTATTCTTTCCAGTTGTCGTAATTTTAACCCTATAAAGTTTGGTCAATAGGGGGAGCAGTGCACTCTCTGATCAACCTCAAATCCGCCTCCAAGCACAGCCATTAGCTCACAGTTCGCTGGATCCTGTTGTCTTATTGGCTTCCTACAGAAACATCTGCATGAAAAGGGCTGCTATATGTAAATGATATGTAAATGAGTTGCTGGTAGGCTGGTGCTCATTTGTGTAGTAGTTCGTATGTCATTAAATGGCAGTAAAATCTGCTCTTTTTAACATAACTTTGTAGAATAAGGGTCACTCTTGATTGGTTAGAAGACTTATTTGCATATTGTTCTATGAGAGGTGCAATGGCCAATATCGCTATAACGATTACCAAACAGTACATTGTGCTGCCCTGTTAGATAGACGATAAGCACCTGTCAGAGTTGGATATCTTTGAGGTCAGAGGCGAATTATTTTAGCTGTGAATACAAAAAGGAATGTAGTTCCTCACCAGGAGTCTTAAGTGAACATTTTCGAGGCTTGGCCCACAGACGAATAAACATGAGTGTGTCCATAGCATAAGCCCCGCCCACTTTACCCTGATAAGATGCACCCAGATGCTTAGTTTTAATCATTGAGTGCGTTTACATGCACCTAATAATCTGATAACTGAAGAAAATCAGATATTTTCAGTGATCAATAAACGTGTTTACATGCACCTAATAATCCGATAACTGCAGAAAATCAGATTTTGTTAGTAATCTAATCGTGTTTACATGCATTTAGTAATCCAATAACTGCAGAAAATCAGATTTTGTCAGTAATCCGACCAGCGTGATTACATGCACTTGAGCAATCAGATAATGAGGAACCTCCTGGTCTACATGAGTCAGACAGTAATCAGATTTCTGCTTTGTTACCAGTCAATAAACCCACAGAATGACATAAACATAACATAAAACTCAAACTTCATGCTGCGGCTTTTTTTTTTTTTTAACACTTTTCCACTTTATCTGAAAATATGAACATACATCATCTAGAAGATGAAGAACATCTAAATCCTTCATTTCGTCAAGCATGTATTTGGTTTCAGTGTCGCTTCAAAAGTGTTTCGCTGCGTCTCGCGGCGACGCTGCTGCTTATTTCCGGTACCGCTGTCTGTTTTCACACGTGCTCAGACTGAGAAATCCGAAAGAAATCAGAGTAAGAGTTCACATGCACTGAGAAATCTGATTACTGAGCTAAAATCCAGCTCTCTTTATGGGATTTCTTAATCAGAATTTTTACAGGGTTTTTTTATGCTGTTTACATGACCATTTGAATAATCAGATAACTGCATTATGATTATGATCGGATTGAGTGCATGTAAACACACTGGTGATAAATGAGTCTGAGGAGCGCCTTTACATTTCCATGCACTGTATAACGTCAATTTTTTGATACTGTATTGAAATAAGGACCCATCTTGGTGATGTATTTAGATCTCGTGTCTGTATCTAACTGTACGTTGTGTTCCTGCAGATGGAGCGCAAGCCTCCGACACTAGCTGAAGCACTTCAGGGCCACAGAGTGATACTGACTCTGTTCACCAGGCTCTTCCGCACTGCCCTGTGCCCTCAGTGGAACTCTCTGGGCTGTTGTTTACCAAAGCCCACGTTTCCCCAGCTCTAATACACCATTTCTGTTTCTGATGTTGTGTTTTGTACTTAAGACCAAATTATATCAGTTCTCCAAAAGGAAGTGCTATTTGTATGAAATATTAGGAAATAAAATAGTTTTTGTACAAAGCATTTGTCCATAGTGTCTCAGTCTCCCCACAGAACAATATGTCCCTTTTGTGTGTTTTAAAGGCAACGATTATATATTGAAGCGTGACTCAGAGAACTTTGCGTGGTTAAATGGTTCTTCTCTGATACAGAAACTGCTGTATACGGTCCTTTAAAGAACCTTTGGTACTATATTCCTTTTTAAACTGGTTTCTGTTCCAAATGGGCTGCTTAGATCAGCACTGGCTAAAAATGCTCAGACTATTTTTAGGACCTGTGATATTGGGACAGAGATGATGACAGACTTTCTTGTAGATCCCCACTTTCTTCCTCAAGCTGCATTTTTCTGTTGATATCTTCTGATGTCCTGCTCTGAGGAAGACCCAGTGCAGTCACAACCTGTCAGTGTTTTGTTTTTTTCCTTTTATGCTTTGATGTTCCAAGTTTATTATAAAGGCATTTTTTGTATTTGCCTGCTCTGTGTGGTGCACTTGAGGTAAGCCTTTCTCAGCCTGGAGTACTTTGTTATTTTTGAGTGCTCAGTTTTCTTCTTTTTCCATTTCTTTTTCTTATGTAAAAATCCTTTAACTTTGGAGGTTTTCAGTGAGTCCAGTGTTCCTCAGGTGGTTTTTAGGGTCGGTCATGATTACTTGACGAAACCTGTTTACTAAATTAAACTAATAATTGATTAAAATGAATCTTGAAGAATATAAATTATAATTGGTGTGTGTGTGTATGTATGTATGTATGTGTGTGTATGTATGTGTATATATATATATATATATATATATATGCACACATATATATATATATATATATTCAAATTTTTCAGTTTTTGACATAATACCTGTTGCTGTCTACAATGTGTCAAAATTGAATGATTAATGAACCAAAAGAAATGGCTCAAAATGACAGTAAAAAGTCTGGTTCCATTGACTTACTTTAAAAGTAAAGTAGATTTTTTTTTCCTGTAACGTTACTATTTTCTTTATTTATATATATATATATATATATATATATATAATGTATATATGTGTTTATATATATATATATATATATATATAATGTATATATGTGTGTGTATATATATATATAATGTGTATATATGTATGTCTGTACATATATACTTACGTAAATGTGTGTGTGCTACAGCAGCAAAAGGATATTATGGCACTCGATAAAAGAAGTATCAGGAAGAGAATAAACAATCAAGGGATTAACCTTAATTACTTAACAAAGTTACGTTTTGTTACTTATCCTAAAGAAAAAAAATATATTTTTCACAAAAATTAACAATCTGAACAAAACTAAAAGAGCAAAAAGTCTACACTATAAGCATATTTTGCACGTACTACACATGGAATATTGCGCATGAAGTATTGATTATATTGCACATGGGTAAGGTGATGAATTCACAGTTTACTTTCTGTAGGTGTGTGAGGTCTAACGGCGGGGGGGGGTCGTTTCTACAGCTTAGTTTCCATATATGGACGTTTTGTAATGTTCATATATTTTTTTATTTAAAAATTCAGTTTTTCATTATCATTTTTAGGTATTTTAGAATCTATAAAAGCTTCTGCATGGTATGTTATTGTTCAGTTAGCTCTGTTTATTGTTTGGCCTTTTTTAAGAAAAAATGTGATTAATTAATCATCAAATTGGCAATTATTAATGTAATTGATAGACAGCGCTCTAGTAGTTTTATTGTGTTCCGTGTTTGTAAGTACATCATTTTTTAAAAAATTCCTGTGTAATTAAATGGTTAAGATGTAAACAGAGTCATTCAGAGAGGTTTGGTGTGAAACGCTCCGCTCTAGAGAAAGTTACTCAGTCAGAATTGTTCACAGTGGTGGTGATAGGAACCAGACGTCTAAGATTTGCTGGTGACTTAAATCCACTGCCTCTAAAATCTGTTCGAAAAAGTTTTTACGTAGATGAAATAGTTATGAGTACACTGCCTGATCCCTGAGAAACTGCAAAAAGTGGGATTAATTTAATTCCACAGATTAATCAGAAATGTACTACAGATGTCATGTAATTAAAATATTTCTCAGTGTTATCATGGTGATATTTACTACCATTTACTAAAATAAACCTGCCACACCCTCTCTAATCTCACTAATCATATATATATTTTTCTGTGTTTTGGATCGAAAGCTGGTCTGGCTAAAAAAGCATAAAATTGCATTGAATAAATTGTGTTTGCATTGATTTTCCAGACCCCTTTGCATTTAACCCCACCTATGGGGTAATTTGCAATATTTGAAGTAAATTTTCCTTCATCAAAATTATTCATAAAAGGTAGAGGCTTCAAACAAAGTTTACATTTTCATTTGTAGATGAGTAGACTGAATTTTTAAAATCTTAATCTTAATCGATACTTTTACATTTATTAAGTAAAAAATATTAAACCACATTTGCTGGTGACTTATTTGTTTCCATACAAGTCTAAAGGCTCTAAAGCCTTAATCCAAATCTTCTGAACGAGCTTTTAGTTGGCATGAGAAAGCCCTGGCACCTTAAATTTACTGATACCTTAAATCCACTGCCACCTTAAATTTACTGATACCTTAAATCCACTGCCACCTTAAATTTACTGATACCTTAAATTCCTCACTACCCTAAATACGCTGCTACCTTCAAACCACTGCTCCCTTAAAGCCACTGTTACCTTAAATCTACTACCTCCTTAAATTCTCTGCCACCTAAAATTTACTGATAACTTAAATCTACTGCCTCTTTAAATTCTCTGCCACCTTAAATTTACTGGTAACTTAAATCCACTGCCACCTTAAATTTACCGATGCCTTAAATTTGTTGATACCTTAAATTCATAGCTACCTTAAATACACTGCTACCTTAAAACCACTGCTCCCTTAAAGCCACTGTTAAATGAATTCCACTGCCTCCTTAAATTCTCTGCCACTTTAAATTTACTGATAGTAAATTTAGTCTGATGACTGTGCTGGCTCTGCGTGCTGGTGAGTATGCACTGACCGCAGATGCTGAAATAGTTGCGGTTCTCCAATCTGCTTGGGTGGTAGATGATGCTGTCTGACTTTTTGCCAGGATTATAACTGAAACCAACTGTGTTCCTACTGCATAGACAACAGAGAGAAAGAGGGAGAGAGGGACTGATTGAGTCTGTGATATTTCTGTTCCTGTGAAAGGATTACATCTAATTACAGATTACAGCAGGGATTGAAGACACAGGAGGGAAACCAGAAGTGATCAGTACGACTAAGCTTTGGATACTGTTGTGTTACGTATAGAAAGAGACTGATTTCAAAGAGACTGCATATCTTCACACTGATATCCATGTGTTTGATGACACTATTGAGATTAGGTATCCTTGGGGGGTACACTGTTATATATATATATATATATATATATATATATATATATATAGCCCCCTAAATGATCTCATTAGCATAATTTCCTTAATCACATTCTTAGTAAATCATGTCATGTGATAAGTCTCTCTAAACTGCTGTCAGTTCTTAAGGCCTTCACTGAGGAGCTGATTACAGCGCATGCTAAAAAGAGTGCTGTGTTAAATCTACACTCTTAAAAAAGCACTCTGTGATGGTGACGAATGTGGCAGAGAACAGCTGATAAATTGCGTAGAAACAGATGCGATACAGTCCGCGAATGTAACAAAGTGCACCTATATGGTAGGTGTATGTGATAAACTGGCTGGCTATGACCCTACTGACCCTAACCCTAACTGACCCTATTGTCAGGAGATCCTAAGTTTGATCCATGGTGATGCCGCAGTCATCTGTAAGTGGGAGTTAGCGATAATAACTGTCCTCTCTCTCTTTCTTTGGGTGGTTATGATAGACCTCCCTCTCCCGCAATCACTCAGCACTATCTGATGGAACAGAATCAGCCTTTAGTCTCCTCCAAGAATGTTGAGCTGTTCAGTGACGTTTAAGACGTGGTGGAGACTCACGCGCCTTCACCCTCCCAGCTTGGCAGCTTCGAGTTAGGAAGACCTCAAAAAGTCATAAGCTATTTAAAGCCGTTTCAGCGCTCAAGCACATCTGTTAGCTCTCAGCAGGTTAAAGGTCAACATTCCACAGGTTTGCACAATTTTTTGAGGCAGTTTTGGGGGCAGTCATGGGCTGGAGGTTAGGGAACCAGCCTTGTGACCGGAAGGTTGTCAGTTCGATCCCCTCGGCCAACAGTACGTGACTAAAGTGCCCTTGAGCAAGGCACCTAACCCCCAACTACTCCCCAGGTGCTGTGGATAGGGCTGCCCACCGCTCCGGGCAGGTGTGCTCACTGCCCCCTAGTGTGTGTGTTCACTAGTGTGCATGTATGTGGGTGTTTCACTGCACGGATGGGTCCTCTGTGTGCAAATGGTTCTGAATTCAATTCACAAACATAGCTGTGTTATGTTTTTTTTATTTGGTTTCCTCACCAACAAGTGAAGCAAAGCATCAGTTAGCACTGACATAATTACTTGCAGTAAAAGAAACTGGCACAACAAACTGTATATTGTATTTATTCCTTTATTGCAAGGTACAATATAATTAGAGATCCAGCCATGTGCAAAAATGTGGGCACCCCTGGTCAAATAACATTTTGTTGATTTTCTAAGTGAAAATAAGTGAAAACGTCCTCTGCGGAACACGCTGCTGCACATTTTCATACACAACTACTGTTTATCTGCTAAATTTAACATAATGGAGAAAAATAAAACAAAAAATGTGGCCTGTGCAAAAGTTATGGCACACTGAATATTTTTTATGTTAGATTTAAGCAAATAAGTAGAATTTATGCACTAAAATTGGCAAAAATGCTCTATTTGAGTTCCCTCTACAGAACATGTTACCTTACTTTGACTTAGAAAATCAACAAAACATGTCACTTGACTGGGGGTGATCAAACATTTGCATAAAACTGTATACTAAGAATAATACAGGTTTTACCAACTTGGTCTGACACACTGGAAAAAGCAGTGCATTGAATTTACTTGATTCAAATGTACATCATGCACATCCACATGAATAAAATATACAGTATCAGCACAACCATTGCCAAAAAATAAACTGAAAGACAAAACACTGTTGATGTCGTATTGTATTGATGCGGATATAATGTACATATTTGAATCAGGTCAATTAAATGCATCACTCCTTTCAGTGTATCTGAATGCCAGAGGTACAAGGAATGTGCTGTTCGTATACATTTATCAACACTGTCCTGGTTTAGAAATGCACTGCTGATGTGTGCTTTGTCTCATCCATGGCACAGATTGGACTCTAGGCTTTGTTTCCTGAGACACATTTTCTGTCTCTCTCTCTCTCTCTCTCTCTCTCAGTCCAAAGGCACCTAGTCTATTAACACTGTGCTTAAAGCTAACAGTCACTGTTATTTACATTACAGTTCATGCACAGCCTTCACATGCTGCTTCTTTTTCCAGGAATGTTGCACTGCATTGTTTAGATCACATTCCAGAAATTATCAGGTTTTTACTGACATACTGTAAATGTTAACCCTTAGAAGTCACAGTTATCACTGATGACAAAGGCACGCTTTACTTTTGTAATAAGTATTTCTGACTTGATGCTCATTGAAGTCACTGAAGAAATTGTGTGCAAAGCTCAGATTCTAAACTTTCAGTCCATATCATATTTGTGTTTGTAAGCTGAGGGGGAGATTTTTGGTAACAGTTTATTTGGAGTGGTCCTCTGTAGATGATTAATAAACTCAACAGATTATCAGTAACACATCAACAACATATCAGTGAAGTAGCAGCAGTGAAGCGTCTGAATACACTGAAGTAAAAATCTTGTAGATGTTCTGCGGATACATTACTTACATTAAGTAGATGAACTGTTAATAAGTTACTTACATTACGCAAAACCTAACCTTAACCCTGGCCCTAATCCTAATCCTAACCTTAACCTCAACCCAAAACCTAATCCTAATCCTAATCCTAACCTTAACCTCAACCTAAAACCTAATCCTAACCTTAACCCTCATGTATCTGACATGTTACTGAGAGTCTGTTGAAACACAGTCACCAGATGTTTTTATGATGATTTGAATTTGATCAAATGTGCTGTTGTGCACACAGTCTTCACATTAAATGCGTTTACATGCACTCAATAATCCAATTTCTGCAGTTATCCAATTATTCAAGTGGTCATGTAAACACCATACTCCAATCTAGAAATCCGATAAAGAGGCTGGATTTTAGCTCAGTCATCAGATTTCTCAGTGCATGTAAACTCTTACTCTGATTTCTTTCGGATTTCTTAGTCAGCGCATGAGTGCAACAGACGGTGGTACTGGAAATAAGCGAGCAGCGTCACCGCGAGACGCAGCAAAACACTTTTGGAGTGAAAGAACCAACTACATTATTGATAAAATGAGGGATTTAAATATTCTTCTTCTTCTAGATGATGTATGTTCATTTTTCAGGTAAAGTGGCGCCATGTTTGTTTTTTTTTTTAAACCATGGCATGAAGTTTGAGTTTTACATTACATTTACGTCTCGTCTTCTTCTGTGAGTTTACTGGCCAGTTTCAAAGCAGAAATCTGATTACTGTCTGACTCACATAGACCCGGAGTTTCCCCATTATCTGATTACTCAAGTGCATGTAAACATGTTGATTGGATTACTGACAAAATCTGACTTTCTGCAGTTATCAGATTATTAGGTGCATGTAAACACACTCAGTGTTTTTGTTGTTTCTTGACGTCGAAACAAATAGAACAAGTCAGTAGTTAAGATTCGAACCTGCCGATACAGAATGTAAAACAAACGTAAATGTACTTCATTACATTAATATGTAATTACATAATTACATCTAAATAGTGTAGCAAAATGACAGTAATATGTTTGACTTCTAAGGGTTAGGTTAAATATAACTGAGCAGAAGTTCCAGTTTAGGCTTCAAAGAGTATTTAAAAGAGTATTTGTGCCAGTAATGTCCAGCTTTTGTGTACTGTCTGCCTTAAGTAACATTACAGTCACCGGTAACACTCCACACTGTATGTAAGTAGCAGCCGATCAGCAGATGAATGCTGCTGAATATAGTGTACTTTGATTATTCTTTCACATCCTCCTATAAAACTGTTTGGTTAAGTTAAAAAACCTTAAGCGAGAGCTTTGAACCAGCCCTGTTTAACCCCTTAAGACTTATCATACTGTAACTACTATGAGCTGTGTAACTATAAGCTGTTTTTCTCTGTAGGAAACATGAACAGCATTGGAACGAAAATGGTCCCTCTCGGACCCTCTGTTAAACAACAATGTTCCAAAGTTGATGTTTGGGTCCCCCCCCACCATACATACATACATACATACAGGCTGCAAGCAAGCACCCCTGAACATTCACCTGACAGCACGATGTTACGCTGATGTAAGTGTACGTTTCTATAACACTAATGCAGCACTACATAAAAAAACACCAGCTGTTTTTGAAATAAAGCTTGCAGGTGTCACACCTCACCTAAACAACAGATGGCGCCAAAGCATCAGTACCTCTAGACCTTCCTAGGCGTGGCTTAGTTTAAACCCACCCCTGGATTCATTAACTCACGTGGGTCACCTGTGTCTTGTCTTGCTGGCTTTATAAGCCCTAGGAAGTTGGGAACTTCGTGCAGTCTGGAGGCCTCCTGTGTGCTGTATAGTGTCTCTGAGGTTTGCTTTGCTTTTTGTGGAGTATCCTAGTGTTTCAGTCACGTGATTTTTCTGCTGTGGCTGCCTTATTGGGGACCGAATTTCTGGATTTGCTGCTCCGCACGAATGTAACTAGAGGTGAAACACGGCTAAATTTACTCCTCTTACTCTGGAACAGAAAAAAGTTTCCTAAAATAGGCTGAGATCCTTATACAGTTTCCCCCTGAACTCCTGGTTCCCACTTAAACTGGCAGAAAAGTTACCAAATTTGTTTTCCTGACGTTTATATTTATCTCATACTCAGCCCCTCTCTCTATTCTGGAGTCTCTCAAAGCACTTAAAAGCACAGAAGCCCACCAGCTCTTCACGCCAGGGTGGGTAAAGGATCCAATGGTGCTGCATAAAGAGGAGAAAACACTCCGTCATCATAGGAGGGTAACGACATCAGCTAATTAACAGATGAGATCAATGCTGGCCTTTAGATAACTTTAGCTGATGTTAATAGCCGAGAGATGAACAGTCGCCCCCTAACGGAGCTGCAGACAGCCGGTATAACTTTACTCTCTGTTTCTGATTTAAATGAGGTTTGAATGGAGAAACATAAACGTTAAATATCAGACTGAATGTCGTGGGTCGGAAAACGACGTCGTGTTTCGACAGACGTGATTCTGTAAGTTTGCTAGTTCAGTTAGTTCAGAGTTCAGCTCCAGTCCTGAAACCCCTGCACTGCAGAACTGTGGTTTCCTGGTTAAAATACCTGATATTATTAGCTAATTAATCCCTTCTTGAGCTGAACGAGGTGTGAACAGCAGAGAGAGACACTAAACTATACAGTGCAGCGGCTCCAAGCCTGGAGTGAAAACACTGAATTAAAGGTCTGTGTGTCTCTCGTCTCTCGGCTTCTGTCGCGTCTTACAGGTGAATCATTCACAAAGCACAGCTAATTGAAGGCATCGCGACAGTGCAGTCACCCTGATTCGGTCCTCCAAATGGCAGCGACTATACAGTGGGACGTCACGCGAAACACGACAATACTTTTGTTCTCTTTGTGCTTTTGTGAGGTTTTGGAGTTCACCCTTCGAGGTGTTTCGCTCTGTTTTGCTCAAGAACCTCCACTGTGTCCTGGTCTGCTTTGTGCTCAGCTCTTTTGAAATGCTGTCAGCTGGTTTGCGTGGGGTGTTCATGTGAGGTTGCCAGTCTCAGTTAAATGTGCAGCAGCGCTGGCTTTCATGTAGCCAATTCAAATAACAGCGATATTTGGTAGAAAAGTTCTATCAGACAAAATGCATCAGCCTTAAAGTTCATCAGGGAACTAATAATGAAAAATAAAGACAAAATTCGACATACTTTAATAAATTAATAATTAAATAATGAGCTTTTTGAATTTCAAGAAAGTAAGTAAATATTTGGTGATAATAAGTCGAAGTACAGAGCCACTATTCTGAAATATATATTTTCGCCCATGATTTATTCTTCAGTTTCTGGCAGCCGTATGTCAAAATTTTGACTCAAGCATCTCAAAATGGTTCTTTGACTTATTATCACCAAATAATTACTTACTTTCTTTATATTCAACTTATTATAGTGTCAGAATTTTGTCAAGTAATTTTTTTCTTCTCTCTCTAGGAGACGTGAGCTTCCAAAATTAATGGATAACTATTATGAAACTAATGTGCAGGTTTTTAGGTTCTATGCAAGAGGAGTCGCAGTGAGGATCCAGATACAGACCAGAGTCTAAGGGGTTAAATCACACTGACAGCGTTGGGACAAAATAACACTGAAATGACCTTTCGGTGCTTATAAAATGTGCAACAGTAACCAGTATATAAGACTTCTTCACTGAAGAACTTCAGGGTTTCTTTTACAGGCCTCCAGTTTCATTTACTTCTCCTTCTTCTGCTCGATGGTGTCGGCCGTGCTCTTCACAGAAAGAGCCGGAATGACTTTATCAAACAGCAGGACTGAGGCTGCCATGCCTGTAAAGAAGAGAGAAACAGGACACAACCCTGAATAAACAGCTTCTGCTTCACTGCATCATGTAACAAGAGCAAATTCTCAAAGGCCTCGTTCCAATACTCTTTAACATGCCCTTGCCCGCTTCCACTCATCGCCCGGATATGTGCCACACCTACGTTACAGAAGTGGAGGAAGGGCTAGTAAGGAGAGGATTAGTGATGCATGACTGTACGTTTTTCGAGGCGACTCCCACTCGACTCCTCTGCCACTGGAATCAATAGATTCGACCCCTTGACTCCACTCAGCTGTTATCAAGACGGTCCCTTAGCTGGGCACACAAGGGGTTTCTACACATTAGGTTAAACCATTTTAAACATAGTTTGTCCAATTTTTGAGTGGCTACCGATTACGTGATCAAAATTTGTAAATTATATCAAGTCATTTTCAGGTAACTTAACAAATTACAACAGCTGACGAAGGTTTCAACACATCTTACAATCAGCCTCACCTTTCACAGAATGGGATGTACTGAGAAAATCATAACTGTAGTCACAATTATTTGGAATGGAACTGTTTTAAACTTATTTCATTGAAACTGAACCAAGTTTTTAGAGCAGCTGGATATTATCTCCTTCCTCTTTTCACAGGGCACTGTGTTAGCAAGCTTTCTATTGGACTTCCACCTTAAACAATGCAGCATTTACCTTAATGGTGCTTAAGCACCAGAATGTAACCTGCATTAAACATGCTTCTGCATGTACCTCAAGCCAATTACGATGAAAAAACAGACTTGACAGAGTTGACTTCAAGCATTTTGACTCTGATGCTAACTGGCATGCATAAACATTTGTTACTTTAGCTACATTAGCCTCTTAGATCCAGTGCAAAACAAAAGAAGCATATTTTGGATGGTTGATTAACTGCATTTGGGCTAAAGGCGGGTGAACTGTGTACATTACAGATAAACACTAGCAGTCTGGGTAAGTATCTCACCGAGTAGTGGCCCCATCCAGTACACCAAGCTGTACTCCGCAAACGTGCCGCCGGTGCAGGGAAACTGTGTTGAAAACGCCAGCGCTGGGTTGAATACTGCCCCTGTTGTGCTTCCCCCTAAACAGAAACACAAGTCTGATTGAAATAATGAGAAACAGAAGGTTTCAGAGACGACTGCCAACGTTCTGTCTACGGAACCAAGAGAGCAAAGCAGTGGATCATCCGGCTCTGGGATTAAACAGCATGAAGTAGGAAACACCAGACACATTCTCTCCTCTACCAAGACTACAGTATCTGAGTATCATGATGAGTAATACAGTTACTTGACTGTAAGAGTTTGATTGCTATAGCATAAATTAGGGCTGAACAAAAAAGAACTGTAGTAAGAAACTATAGAATTTCTATAATACTGTAATAACTATCAGTAAGAAACTATAGCATTTCAATAATGCTGTAATAACTGTATCAGTAAGAAACTATAGCATTTCTATAATGCTTTTAATAACAGTATCAGTAAGAAACTATAGTATTTCTATAATGCTGTAATAACTATCAGTAAGAAACTATAGCATTTCTATAATGCTGTAATAACTGTATCAGTAAGAAACTATTGCATTTCTATAATGCTGCAATAACTGTATCAGTAAGAAACTATAGCATTTCTATAATGCTGTAATAACTGTATCAGTAAGAAACTATAGCATTTCTATAATGCTGAAATAACTGTATCAGTAAGAAACTATAGCATTTCTATAATGCTGCAATAACTGTATCAGTAAGAAACTATTGCATTTTTATAACGCTGTAATAACTGTATCAGTAAGAAGCTATAGCGTTTCTATATTGCTGTAATAACTATCAGTAAGAAACTATAGCATTTCTTTAATGCTGCAATACCTTTAGCATAATATTATATAATAACAATAAAATAATATGGACCTAATAATAATTTCATTTCCTTAAAAGTTTGAACACTCCCAGTTAAATTACATGTTTTGTTTTGAGTAACTCAAGTGTAAATAAGTCGACTCTTCACTTCTGCACGTGTTAATGCATTTAATGCATCACTGTTTATTGGCTGAATTTAACATACTGGGGTAAAAACAAAACATAAAATGAGGCATGTACCAAAGTTATGGCACACATTTTATTATTATTTTTTTTTGCTTTATTTTTTCTTACTTGTTAAACTCAAAAAAGCAAATAATTAGAAATTGACCACTAAAATGATCATAAACATGTCATATTTAAGTGTGTTCTCTGTAGAGGACGTGTTAACTTATTTACACTTAGAAAATCTACAAAACGTGTCATTTAAATGCGAGTGTTCAAACTTTTGCACACTACTGTATTGTTTGTTAATCATAATCGCAATGCTGGCCTGAAAGCACTGTGCAAAAAGGTTCTGAAACACTGTGTGTTGTAAGTAGAGCTGGAAAATATGACAATATTTATCATTATTGTGATAAATCACGGTATGCCACAATATACTTTTGTGGACATTGTGGATCTCGTCAGTCCTTAAAAACCCTTCCCCACTGCACATCTGATTAAAAAGAGAGCATAATTAGTCCTGTAATTGGATTTAGTGGATTTAGTGCAGTACAGTGTGTGACAAGTAATTGGATCAATAGTTTTGATCGCATTTCGACAGCATTTGATAGTATCGCGATATTACACTTTGCCATACCGCCCACCTCTAGCTGTAAGCATCCAGACCAATCACAGATGAGTTTAGTACAGCTTTAGTAGAGGTATGTGATTTGGGACGCAGCCCCAGCACATCTACTCTCCCTTCACTTTCGCTCCCTACGTAGGGGCCCCGATTTGTGACGAAACCAACCACGAACCTGCATAGACCGCCGAGGTGATCACGGCCGCCACCGCGTGCACTCTGTACTTCTCCTGCAGGCTGCGCGTGCACGAGCCGGCGGCGTGCACGACGAAGGCGCACGCCATTTCCACGGCCGCGGCCTCAAGCAGGGGCGCGTGCCCGATGGGACTCGAGCACCGGAAGGCGGACGCTCGGTGCCGCGCGTGCAGATCCGATAACCCGCGCGCCCACATGTGGCGCACGGCGGCGCGAGCCGCGACGGCCGCCGCGAACTGGCACGCCACGCGTGCCGTCAGAGCCGCCACGCGCGCGCCCGCGCTCAGCCCACCGCCGCGCTCGCGGAGGAAGCGCTCGCACGCGCCTGACGGGTTGCAGGTCGCGCCGCAGGACGTGAGCGCGTGCACCACCGACGTGCCGTACGTGAGCGCGAGCGCGAGGAGCGGCGGCCGCTGCGAGACCCCGGCGTCGCCCAGCAGCTTGAGCTCGTGCGTGCACGCGCACAGCTGCAGCGTGGAGATGAGCTCGGCCGCGCACGCGCCGTAAACGCCGCGCGACAGCAGCCTCGCGCTTGCCCGCCTCGCGACCTCGCACGCGAGAACTATACCCGCGAGCACGAGCAGAGAGACGACGAGATCCGCCATCCCGACTCCCGGAGTCCCGTCGCTTCTCCGGCTCTTCTTCCAGAGCCCGGGCACGCTGGATGGAAGCGCTGGCTAGTTTTTCTCCGCCTGTATTCCGACAAGCCCCGCCCTCCTGTGCTGAGATTGGCTAGCGCCAGCTCACACTCACACTCAGAACGCTGATTGGACGCTTAGGACGTTCGTCTCGTCACCATAACAACCATCGAACGCAGGGAAGCTCACAGCTACTCACACAAAAAGATGTTTCTTCGAGGGTTCTTTAGTAAAGGTTCTATTAAGAACCGTGAGTTCTGGGTAGAACCATTTTATGCTTGAATGGCTCTTTACATGGCGAAATGTTTCTTCAGACTGATGTTATATATGGTTCTGAATAGAACCTTTTCGAAAATGATTCTGTGTAGTACCAGGAAGGGTTCTTCTATTGTTCCAAGCATGATATTGCAGAACTTTTTTGATGCTACATAGAACAAATTTCAAAAAGCTTCTTTATAGAACCATATGCAACACGTTCTCCATCAATCTGAAGAACCATTGAACATGCAGATGGTTCTATATATAACTCATGGTTCTAAATAGAACCATTCCACTTACTAAAGAACGGTTTTTTTGGAAACTGACCCTCCTTTTTAAGAATGTGTGCTAATATTTCCACTACTAATACTTTTAAAAGTCTTCTTTTAGGCGCTTTCTGACTGAAAGTACTACATGTGGACATTGTATTAGAAAACTAACATGATTATTAATAAACTGCCACACTGTTGAGAAGTCATTCCAGTTACCATAGTAACCGTAGAGCACCAGCGAGTTTACATTAAAGGGCCCATATCCGACCTTTTTATCTCGTATCTTTCCCCTCTGAGGTCCACTAACGAGGTTTGTGTTGGTTTTTGTGCCAAAAATAGTCATAATTTATTTTTTACATGACCGTTTTCCATCCTCGCTTCGTCCCAATAAATTAAACAAACAGCTTTTGTTACTGTCCCCTTAAGAATAAGATATGTAAATGATCTCTGTTCTCTGATTGGGTGTCCTGTAAATATAAAATAATATATATTTAAAAAAAACAACAACAATAAACAAAATATAAACAATTTTTTTCGGTCAGTACTCTTGAGTCATGGTCAACTCATAGCCAATCACAGCGCAGGAGGCGGGACTTGTCCGAATACGGGTGGAAAAACTTCCAACAACTTTGCCTTTTAGTCGAAAATGCTGTGTGGAGCATTAATCTCTGAAATGGCTGCCGGATATAACAAATAATCCAGATATATAGGAGGTTTATACAAATCAGACTCAATATAATCGTGTTTTTGTGTTTGAAGAAACATTTACCATACAAACCCGACTAGTGTTTATCGATGTTAGCCACTTAGCTGGCTAACAGTCGACACGGTTTCCCCTCCTAAACATTTCAGTTGAGACGCTGAACATTTAAGATATTTCGGTTTTTGTTAAAGCTAGAACTGAATAACAGGTGTAAGTAACGTCTTAGACGTCGTGTTCGTGCTTTTAAGCAGCAAATACAATTTTGTCTTCAGTCAAGTAGAACCACAGCCCCATTATTCAGTCTATTTAGGCTCTAAAAGGGGAATTCCACCGAATTTTCAAACAAAATTCTACCTAATTCGACAGTTTAAAAACAGTCATTCAGAGTGGTTTGATTTGAAATGCTCCGTTTTAGAGAAACTTAAGTCAGAATTGTTCACAGTGGTGGTGATAGGAACCAGACGTCTGAAGAGTTCATTGCCTCTAAAAGCCCCCTCACAGAAAGTTATTACATGAAGTAGTTGTGAATATGCTCTTAGATGTCTGAGACAGTTTTATGATATTTTAAAGAAGATTCTGGCCTGAAATGTCTTTTAAAAGCTTGTGATGGCGATGGAGAGTTACCTGTAGGCCGTTGTGAGGCAATACAAAGAAAATATTTTTCAGATTTTCCACTGTTTTACCATCATCAACATTCCATGTAAAAACTTAGAAGACAAATGTATGTCCACTGGTGGTTTTGGATCGTTTTAAGCATGAAATGGTTCTATATAAATCTATGCAGACCTCATAATTCTAAATGGAATCATTCCCTTCACTGAACCCTTAAAGGACCGTGCAATACCTCCGTTGTCCTCGGGGTGTCGCCAAAACACTGACTAATAGGCCTCTGTGTTTTTCCAGTTAATAGGCAGGTGTGGCTGTCTGAGTCCAGCTCGCTCAGCAAGCTGTTAATCTCAAGAGAAATCAATCAGTTCAGCATTGCAGCATTACATCCACCACCAACAATGGAAAGAGTAACGTTTACCCCGCACAGTGTCCACTCTGATTAACATTATTTACTGCATTTTGTTTTCTGAAGGGCGAATGTCCTGCAGGGCTGAACGATATATCAGGTTCGTTATCGTGATACTGACCCTTACGATACTGATATCCAGTATGCAAACCAGACCTCCAGTGAATCATTCATCTATTTACTGTGTGCTGTGGTAACTTTCTGTGGGTGTTTTGATGAATCAAGGTGTTCATGTGGTCCAGCAAATAATACCTGATGTTAACCAGCAATAGTTTTTACCCAAATTGTTCATTAATAAGATTAAAATATTTTCTGCTGGAAATAAATGAGGCCTCACCAACGTGCTTTTAATATCTATATACTAATATATTAACCACACTCTTAAAACAGAAGGGTACTTTAGTAGAGACAATGGTTCTATATAGAACCATGAGAGCTCAAAGAACCATTTACATGCTTAAATGGCTCTTTGCATGGTGAAATATTTCTTCAGATTGATGTTTTATATGGTTGTATATAGAACCTTGTTGAAAATGGTTCTATATAGCAACAAAAAATGGGTTTTGGTATTGTTACGATGTAAAGCTTGTACACAATAGAAGAACCCCATTTGGTGCTATAGAGAAGTTTTTTAAAAAAGGTTCTATATAGAACCATGAACACTCAAAGAACATTTTGCATGCGTAAATGGTTCTTTGCATGGTGGAATGGTTCTTCAGATTGGTGTTGTCTATGGTTCTATGTTGCACCAAAATGGTTCTGGTATTGTTACCATGTCAAGCTTATGGTGCTAAACAGAACCATTTTCAAAAAGGTTCTATATAGAACCATGAACACTCAAAGAACCATTTGTGTGCGTAAATGGTTCCTTGCATGGTGAAATGGTTCTTCAGATTGATGTTGTCTATGGTTCTATGTCGCACCAAAAAAGGGTTCTGGTATTGTTACGATGTCAAGCTTATACACAAAAGAAGAACCCTTTTTGGTGCTAAACAGAATTTTCAAAAAGGTTCTATATAGAACCATGAACACTCAAAGAACCATTTGCATGCGTAAATGGTTCTTTGCATGGTGAAATGGTTCTTCAGACTGATGTTGTACATGGTTCTTATATAGCGCCTATTTTGAAAATGGTTCTATATAGCACCATAAAGCGTTCTGCTATTGTTTCGATGTCAAGCTTGTACACAGTAGAACCTTTTTTCAGTGCTATATAGAACCATTTTCAAAAAGGCTCTGTACAGAACCATGAACACTAAAAAAAAACACATTTGCATGCTTAAATGATTCCTTGCATGGTGAAATGGTTCTTCAGATTGATGTTGTCTATGGTTCTATGTCACACCAAAAAAGGGTTCTGGTATTGTTACAATGTCAAGCTTATACAAAATAGAAGAACCCCTTTTGGTGCTATATAGAACCATTTTCCCAAAGGTTCTGTATAGAACCATATACAACTTCTATCTGAAAGTACTATTTCACCATGCAGAGAACCATTTAAGCATACAGATGTTTCTATATAGGACTCAGGTTCTAGATAGAACTATTCTCTTAACTAAAGGACCCTTAAAGAACCATCTTTTTGGATGTATGTTAGCAGTGATCTTGTGTTCTGTGTTTATGTCTGTCCTGTGCAGCACTAATATCTGGTTATGGTTTATTATTAAGATGTTTATCTCACAGTTTAATAAATAAACACGTTCACAAAAAAAGGCCAATTAAAAGTATAATATCCGGGATTACCGGGTAATATTAAATAGGACTACTTCCAGGAAGTGGTGTAGATAGTGACGAAGCCTCGATTACGTCATCGCTGGTCAGCTTTTTTGCCAGGCCGGGAGAGAGACTCATGAATATTGAATTAAAGCCCCGCCCATGCCGGGCCAACGTGCCAGACAGACGGCAACAGCCCACCCGTATTCGGGCAAAGCCCGCCTCTTGCGCAGTGATTGGCTGGTAGTTTATACGCCGATAGGACAGTGAAGTAGCGAAAACTAATGATGATAATAACTGACTTTTGAGGGATCGTGTGCAA
Organism: Colossoma macropomum; assembly: GCF_904425465.1. Classification (NCBI taxonomy): domain Eukaryota; kingdom Metazoa; phylum Chordata; class Actinopteri; order Characiformes; family Serrasalmidae; genus Colossoma; species Colossoma macropomum. Next base: position 31,880,922 of record NW_023494798.1, on the reverse strand, counting down.
TATTTACAGTCAATTAACACAATAAATATGAATATAACAATGAATATAAAACTCCCTGAATGTGTTGAGTTTAATGTAAATATAACTCGCTGTGCTAAAGCTTTACTTGTTTCTGGCTTTGTCCCAAATGGCTCCCTATGCCCACTGTAGTGCGCTACGTAGGTCTTAAAATTAACCCCGAACTGTGTGACAACGAGCCATTTGGGCTTCAGCAACATGTGCACAGTTCCCTACTGGACATACAGCGCGCTGTTTAGGTGTACAAGCCAAAATATCAGAACTCACATAGTGCACTATGTAGGGAGCAGGGAGCCATTTGAGCACCTCCCCAATTTATTAAAGGGAAATGCATTACAGCAAAGCAGAGTCAGCCATTTCAAGTTAGACAGAAACCACAAATAACATCACAAGTGCAATAAAAGTATCATAAAAAAATTCAGAGAACACAATACTGTGATTAGAGCTGCCCTGTGAAGCTCTCAACACATTCTGAGACATTTTTATATAAGATATTTAATTATATATATATATATATATATATATATATATATAATATAATATAGCACCTTTTTGAAAATGGTTCTATGTAGCAACAAAAAGGGTTCTGCTATTGTTACAAAGTTAAGCTTGTACACATTAGAAGAACGTTTTTTGGTGCTACATAGAACCATTTTCAAAATGGTTTTTCTATATAGAACCATGAACACTTGGATGCTTAAATGATTCTTTGCATGGTGAAATGGTTCTTCAGATTAATGTTGTGTAGATATATAGATATAGAATATGACAACAAGAACAAGATGGAATTTGTTTTGGTTGCCATAGTAACAAATAGTGTCCAAAAATAATCTCTGGTTATAACTAGACATCATGTAAGAAGAACAATAAAGACAATCCTTGCAGCATCCAACACTTTTAAAAAATGGTTCTTAAAGGGTTCTGTAGTAAAGGTGACATTTAAAGAACCATTTCATGCTTAACTGCATGAAAATCTTTGCATAGTGATTGTGCTATATATGGTTCTGTATAGAACCTTTTTGAAAGTAGTTCTATATAGCACCAAAAGGGTTCTTGTACTGTGACAGGCTTGACATCGTAATAATAGCGGAACCCTTTTCGGTGCTACACAGAACCATTTTCCAAAAGGTTCTATATACCGTAGAACCATGTACAACACACCATCAATGTGAAGAACCTTTTCACTATGCAAAGAACTATTTAAGGCTGAAATGGTTCTATATATAGAACTTGTGGTTCTAGATAGAATCATTCTGTTTACTAAAGAATGCTTGAAGAACCATCTTTTAAAAGAGTGTATATAGAACCATATACAACACATTCTCCATCAATCTGAAGCATGATTTCACCATGCAAAGAACCATTTAAGGTTAAAATGGTTCTATATAGAACTTATGGTTCTAAACAGGACCATTCCCTTTACTGAAGAACCCTTGAAGAACCATATACAACACATTCTCCATCAATCTGAAGCATTATTTCACCATACAAAGAACCATTCAAGGGTAAAATGGTTCTACATAGAACTTATGGTTCTAAACAGAACCATTCCCTTTACTAAAGAACCCTTGAAGAACCAGCTTTAGTGCACTTCTTCACTTTTCACTCCACTCGTTTTTCATTTGAGATACGGCCTTTGTGAGCGCCACTGCGTTCTGTGGTTGTCATGGTGACGCGAACGACGCCCCAACTGTCCAATCATCGAGGGACTTTCTGAACCGAAACTGGCCAATCGGGGCGCGTGAGGGCGGGTCCCGGCGGAATACGGGTGGGGGAAAAAGACAGAACGGGGCCTGACGCTGCCGGACCGAATTTGGAGGCGACCACTAGCGGTGTGCGGAGGGGGCGGGGCGGAGCGCGGAGTGGGCGGGGCGCGATGCAGCAGGGTTTGTGTGTGTGCGCGTGTGTGTGTGCCTGTGTCACACAATAGCGAGAGGCAGGCAAGTTGGAAGTAAATGAGAGAGAGACGGGCAGTGCAGAGAGAGAGAGAGAGAGGTAGACAGAAATAGAGAGGGATAGAGAGCGATAGAGAGAGGGAAGGAGGGACCGTGCGGGGAGAAGACGGGACTGAATACCGTTTCACTCGCTCCGTTTTTAGAGGTGAGTTCTCTTTTTTTCTGGGGAGTGACCCGCGTGGAGAGAGCCCGGCCTGGGTTACTCTCAGCCCGGGTTACTGTGAGCGTGAGCCTTGGGCTGCTGCCCCAGACAGTCGGGGGTCTGGAGAGAGTGTGGTGGTGGTGGTGGTGGTGGTGGGATAGAGGGATAGATAATCTACTGGCTGCTGCTGGTTTATGCTGTGTGTGCATGTTGTGCATGTGGTCAAGGCGATATGGGAGTGCTGTGTTCTGTGTTCTATGTTCTGTGTTCTATGTTCTGTGTTCTAGTCAACCAGCAACGTGGCTACAAATCGTACAAATGGCACTGCATTGTTTTTTTTTTATCGGTCTTGTTTATATGGACATTAAAGGGGAATTCCACCAATTTTTCCAAATTTCTGAATAATTCAGTCCTTGAGCTGTAAACAGTCATTCCGAGTGGTTTGATGTGAAATGGTTCATTGTGGAAAAACTTCCTGACTCAGATGTCTTTACAGTGGTGGTGATAGGAACCAGAATGTCTGCCGCACAAATATAGCCATTTTATTCACTGTCCAGAAACACCAGTGAACCTACACGAGTCTTCTGAGTTTATATATGGAATGTTGATGATGGTAAAACAGTGGATTAATCTGAAAAAATAATTTCTTATGGGACTATTTTGCCTTAGAACGCCTTTCTTGTAGCCCTCAACCGTGAATGGATTAAAATATGTTTTAGACCAAAATTTTATCACTAAACTATCATAAAACAGTGTCTCAGACATCAGACAGTGAATTCATAACCATTTCATGTAGTAACTTTCTGTGAGGGAGCTTTTAGAGGTGGACGTCTGGTTCCTATCACCACCACTGTGAACAATTCTGACTCTGTAATTTTCTCTAGAATGGGGCTTTTCACACCAAACCACTCTGAATGACTTTGTTTACATCTTAAACATTTAATTATGGAGAAAATTGGAAAAATTGGTGGAGTTCCCCTTTAAAATAGCCAGGCTTTCTGCTCTCTACTGTGCTGAGTGTTTGCTTGTCCAGTAAGTGAGCATGCTGCTCTTCCCTGCTTATAAAATGAGGTGCTGACTTGCAGCATTTTGGCCAGAGATATTTTTAAATGAGTTACCATCCACTTCTGCAGCAGTTACGTTCACAGTATTTTTGATGATTATAGCTTACATTCTGATGTTCATTCACAAATAATAATACTCTCACACTTACTCAGCTAACCTATGTTTGTGAGTGTAGTTTCAATACCTTGTTTTGTGTTTAATGCCATCCTGTTGTGTTTTTTTCTCCAAAATTTCATTCCATAATTGAGTCATTAGGATGTAAACTAAGGCATTCAGAGGGACATGAAAGGGTTCATTACTCACTCAGTTGTCTTTACAGTGGTGGTGATAGGAACCAGGGGTCATCGTGACTACAACACAAATATAGCCATTTTATTCACTATCCAAAACCACCGGTGAACCTACACAAGTCTTCTGAGCTTTATATGGATGTTGATGATGGTAAAATAGGGGTGTATTCGTTTCTATGGTTACGATTTTTTGCCTTACAGCACCCTGCATGTACTTTTCTGCCATGAATAGATCTTAAGAACAAAAACAATCAAAGTATTAATGATTGAAAACAGTGTTTTCAGGTATCACATCCATATTCATATCCATTCCATGTAATAATTTTCTGGGAGTGAACTTGTAGAGGTTTCGGACGTCTGGTTCCTATCACCACCACTGTGAACGATTCTGACTGTACGTTTTTCTAAAATGGAGCATTTTACATTAAACCACTCTGAGCATGTTTTATTTATTTATTTACATCTCAGCATATGAATTGTACAGATAATGTGAAAAATCAATACAGTTCCCCTTTAAATGTGCGGTATGGCCTGAGTCTATACAGTAATTGTGTACAATTTGATACATATTACACTGAATGGGTTGTTAGGAAGTGGTTGATTTCCCTTAGTATTCTCTGTGCTTATTCCCAAGATTATATTAAAGGCTTTAAGAATGATTAAAATAAAAAATACCACTGTTGTCAGAAGAAAACCTCGTATCTCCATTTTTGTTTTTCAGTTTTTGACATAATTTGAAAATACCTGCTGCCCTTTACATTGTTTGTAAATTTCATGAAGAATGGACCACAATAAATGACCCAAAATGACTTGTAAAAAAGTCTGGTTCCATTGACTTACATTAAAAGTACAGTAGGTTTTTTCCTTCTCCTGTAAAGTTACCATTTGGGAGATACGAGGTTTTCTTCTGACAACAGCGAAATATTAATACATACTGTGTTAGACCTTTTTATTTCAGATGGTCTGTTCTTTGAATGGTAATAAGGGCTGGATTAACCCACATCACTTTCTTTCTTGCATTTTTTAGCTTCTCAGACTGTTTTGATGCTAAATGTAGATGACTTGGATTTATGTGTCTGCTCAGCGCTTTAGACACCCACTGTTGCCCTGCTGTGGGGGTCCGTTGGGGTAACTCATTCTGACTGTGCTCACCACAGTTTGGGAAGCATCGGCCTGTTCCCAAGTTGTCTGACACGAGGGGAAACAAATCAAGTTTTATAGGATTAGTTGGGGATGAATGTGGTCAAACAGAAGTTGGATTACTGTAATTCTCTTTCTGCGGCAGCTGAATGCTCGGTTGTCTCGGTCGTCTGTTTTGAATCTGACTTTTCCGTGCTGAATGTTTAGAAATACTTTGTGTTTTTTTTTACATTTGGAACGGTCTTAAGTTTTAAGGCTGTTAACCCACTATATTAGTACTTTTGCAACATCTGGTTGAAATATAGGCCATAAACGATTCACACCGTTTATCATTTGCTTTGATATGATACAGGTTATTTTAACAAATATGAGGGAACCAACTTGAAAAAATTCAAATGAATTAAACTTAATGTTTTGTTTTTTTTGAGTATACAAGCAATGATGCCTGGTTGAATGATTAAACATAAACCTACATTATCAAATTGATATTAAAGGCGTGCTATGTAAGTTTTGGGGAATTGGAGCCCTCTCTGGTGGAGATGTGTAACTGCATGCAATATGCAGAAGAACATTTTGTATCATGGGTTGTGTTTCGGGCTCCTTCCCTGAGCGGATGAATCTGATGATTGAAAGAGAATTCAGAGAGAACTCAGTCTAAACTTGGTGAAGGAGTGTCTTCAGAGGATGTGAGTGAATTATCTACTACTGTCATCAGATCTTCATCAGCATAATGTTGATTTTGAGACCTAAACATCGAGCTGGACCTTCTTTTTAAGTCTGTGTATTTGACATTAATATGTAAAGACGTACGATGTGGTGTGAAACTCCCGACTCGACGCCTCTGACTGTTAAATGACTATTTCAGGCTTTACAGGGTGACTCACAGAGCACACGCTCATCATATTTTAGCCTGTTTTTATCCTCCTGACTCAGCAATGATACTTCTTTCAGTTTTAACCAAAAAAATCTTTCATAGTGCAGCTCTAAGTGGATTTTTAGCAACATTTTCCAATGTAAGTGATCAAATTCTCATTATCATAACACAGTAAGGTTTAATTTATATCATCTCACTACTGTAATACATTGCCAGACATTTTTTGTTACATGTTTTAACATTTTATATTGCAGTAATGAGATTTATGGTTAATAAAGGCAAAAACTTTAATAACAAATTACCAAATTAACTTTTTGCTGTACCATAAAGTGCTAAAATTCATCTACCAAATGATACGAGTAGTGTTTACATGATGCTTATGACACTCAAATGCTTTGAGGTGGTTTTGTTAGACTGACCCATACTCTGGTGAAATTCAGTGCATTTTTCGATACTGCAGAAGTAAGAAAAGCCAGTAAATGTGTCTTACATGAATAGGTTGATGTTTCCATTCGAGCTTGTTAGAACATTTAGTATTATAAAAGTGCAGTATTACATGCTAACTGCAGTACAGTGTGATACAGTCCGATGCATTACAGTATAATATAATGCAATATGATATGTTGTATTGTCACACCCCTGAGCCAAACCCACGTATAGCATTTCATCCAAAATCCCCAAACAGATGGGTCTGTACTCATTTTCTATGGTGAATGTATGTGTGTGTATGTGTGTGTATGTGTATGTATATGTATATGTGTGTACATTAATCTATTAGTTACATGTTAAATGGTCTTACGGTTCTAGGCTGTTTCTCATTGCTCTCATTTGGAACATTTGTTCTCTCGCTTGTGCATACAATTTCATTCTTGCCGTACTTCTGTTGTGTTTTAGTGTTGCAGTCACCTGCCATCAGAATCATATTCCCACCATCTGTCTGTGTAGGTGAGACAGTGAGAGAGAGAGAGAGAGAGAGGTGCAGAGAGAGACAGAGAGAGTGGGTTTGTGTCTGGTTGGCTCTGTGATTATCAGTCATATTAAATAGGGCCTTGAATTGTAGCTAGTTGGGATGTTTCATGTTCATTAGGGATGTGCCGATCTAGGAATTGTCGCTGCAGATGTCGGTGTTGATACATACATGTTATATTTTGATGAGGGTTTTTTTGTTTTCTTAGGCTAGATTTATTTCAGTTAAAGTTTTTTTCTCACATTTTCAGTGTGTTGACGAGTTTGAGGTTCCAGGATGACACTGGCTGGATATTTTTGGTTAGTGGACTGTTATCAGTCCAGCAGCGACACTGATGTGTTTAAAAACTCCAGCAGCACTGCTGTGTCTGATCCACTTAGACCGGCGCAACACACACTAACACACCACCACCAAGTCAGTGTTACTGCAGTGCTGAGAATGATCCACCACCCAAATAGTACCTGCTCTGTGAGGGTCCATGGGGGTCCTGACCACTGAAGAACAGGGTGAAAGGGGGCTAACAAAGTATGCAGAGAAACAGATGGACTACATATATATATATATATATATATCTCATGGGTTAGGGATATATATATATATATATATATATAAATATAAATAACCCTAACCCATGAGAGCGCCGGTTCCTTCCATACGTCTCTCTTTTGTTTGCTCCCTCAGTAACAACCTGGACTGACATTAACTCAGAAACCTGACTCAACCCTGCAGCTAAAGGGTCTAACATTAGTATGTTTTGCACTGTTTCTACTTTGTGTTATCTGCACTTAGTTGAGACTCACAGCATAGGAAGAATCTCAACTCGTATATCGCCCACTACTGTTTCCTTCCTCAAAATACTAGCATTACAGATTTTAAGAGCGTTTTTTCTACTGCTTTTCTCAAACGTGAACTAATCCCGCACTGCTGACGTGTTGCTTCACTGGTGCGCATATATACTTCAGAAGTTGCTTTATGGTGCTTTTTTGTTGGTGATCATTTCTTTACTGCTGATACCAGTATTGTAATAAAGTGCCAGTGTGTGCGGTGATATCGATACCCCTCTCTCACCCCATCAGATCGCCAAAAAAGAAGAGAAAAATGGCGGTGAGATTTTCTGTCATCTGGTTTTGTTATTACATTACTGTGATGTTGCTTTGATCAGGACTACTGTTACTGAGGGAGCTCCGAAATCAGAGAATTATAGAAGGTAATTCACTCTGGAATTATTAATTAGCAGACTTATAAAAACTACGGACATTACAGCACCTCCCCAGATAAAACTAATCCAGCTCCAATAGGGCTTAATACTGAATATTTTATCATAGTTTCTCCATTATTGTAAACTGTCTATCCTCCTCACCAGCCCTGGTTAACGTACATCTTCACCATATAAATCAGCCATCAGTTTGGAACTGGAGATATGAGGATAATGAATCTAACAAGTGATGAAAGGTTATGCCCCGCCAATTAGCATGATGCCAAATCATTACATCCTTGCTTTACACTGTTGAATTGTTGAGTGGTGTGTAATAGACTTGCTTGTGTGACGCTGTATGGCGTCTGTTATCTATAAAAACGATTGACTGCATTTGGGATAAGAAGAAAAATGGTGTAAATTAGATTTCTTGCCAAACTTTAAGTCCCATTCCCTGAGCTGGGAGATGTGTTGTAAGTCTGAGTCATGTTTAAGTGCTTGGTGTGAATTCTTATGCTTCGCGCTCTAGAACTCAGTGGTCCAGAGGCAGTGTATCACTGATTGGTAAAGAAAACCCCCCCGGGGCACAAACTCCACCATATGCTTCTCGAAATGCCCTGTACGTCATCCTGAAACACCACGGGATGGAATAAAGCAACCCACCCACTCTCACACCCTCCAGATGTGCACTTGGCTCAGAGATGAGCTGTTTACAGCTGTCTGGAGGCTGGAAAGGAGAAGAGAAGAGAGGAGAGGGGTTGGGGGGAGGGGGGTGACCTGTAACCCATGACCTAAACCATCGATATGACATCACACACAGGATTTTGTGCATTTGTGAAGGTTTTTGTGCTTGTGCTGAGACCTATGAAGTTGTGCGGCCTTCTGTTGTCGGCGTCATGCCCATATAAGGAACTCCTGGTCTGTGCAGGTTTTCTCTATGGGACAAATGAACGATTTTACTCAAAACCCAATGGGGGCTGCCTTTTTGTTTGCTGTTTTTCTGTTTTTCAGTTTCCAAACATGCTAGAATTCCAGTAGCGCTAACCAGAGAATTTGTAGTGAGAAAAATGAAATTGGATATTGTGTACACTACATTTACATTTACAGCATTTAGCAGACGCTCTCATCCAGAGCGACTTACACAAAGTGCTTTGTCTATTTAGAGAAAATATCTTTGCTAGTTACCAATAGGTTAGAGCAGGGGTCTTTAATTAAAATTCAGTAAGGTCCAGTTAGAGAGAATTTCCTCAAGCAAAGGTCCAGAACATCATAATGTCTAACTTGCATCATAATTTAGTGCCATATACTGTAAACTGAAGTTAAGTAGTTATATCAACATCTTGTACAGTCAACAACTGAATGTCAAATCAAATAAAGTACAATTCAGTCATATTTCAGCAACATTCGTTGTCGGTTTTCTCTTTTTAGATCACGCCGTGTGTACATCACTCACTCGAGTCTCAGTGCTCATCGTAATACACAGATATGATTGGCTGGGTAGAGTCACGTGTGATATTTACAATGCATGCGATTGGTCTGTGAGTCTCCCTAGGTGCTAAAGCGAAACTGTAAAGGCTAGAAAAGCTACGCCGATTAAAATAGTAAAACTACATCGAAATTAAATAAATAAAAATAATTCAATTAATTGAAGTAATATAAATATAAAAAATATAAAAATAATTAAATTAAATAAATAAATTAAATAAATAAAAGTAATTTAAATATTAAATATTATTACTATTATATATATTAAATAGAATTAAAAATAATAGTTTATCGGTCATAGGTCCAGGTCCGCATAGGACAGCGTCTGGGTCCAGACTCGGACCGTGGTCCACCTTTTAGAGAGAAAGCTGCTCCTGAGCTCAGATACTGATAGAAACAAAAGCCCATGTTGATACCCAGACAAAAGAAACAGAATTAAACACAGCGCAATATAATACATTTCAATAAGTGCAGTACAATACATTACATTTACACTAGACGCTCCAGGGCGACTTACAATTTGATCATTTTTACACAGGCAGGCGAAGGTAGTGCTAGGAGTCTTGCCCAAGGACTCTTATTGGTATAGTGTAGGGTTCTTACCCAGTCAGAGATTGAACTCCAGTCTACAGCGTAGAAGGCAGAGGTGTCACCCACCACACTACACCAACCACACATTACAATGAAGACTTAACGCAGTGCTCATTTAAATGCTGTACATGATTCAAATATGAGCTCGGGCCTGACGTGTGCTGTTGTCGGGTGCCATAACAACTCAAAAATATTGATCTTGGAAAGTGAGTGCTTTAAACACTGCCCCCGCTCCATTCCATTCCATGCCGAAGAAGAAGGGAAGGAAACTATCATGAGAATAGAATTAGCAACACAGCTAACAAGTGAACCAGCGTTACTCAGTGGTGCCCCGAAAACAGGTTAGAACACCAGGTTAGAAGGTAGAGCTTGCTTTGTTTTCCTGAGCCCCATGGTGTCTCAGTGAACGCCTTTGCTGCCTTTTATTTACATTTATTTGCCGAAACCCAGCAGACCCTATTCACATTTTGCTTATTGTCACTGCGAAATCTAACACATGTAGAAATGATTGCAGTCAGCTTAAATAACTGCGATCCTCTCAAATAATTGTGATTAGGCAGTTATGTGATGTTTGTGACAGGCCTAGCTGTTGCTGTGCTTATTATACAAAACCCTTCTTATTTTCTTGCTATAAAGTTATTTATAAACCTCTGTGCTGTTATAATTCCATAGCTCTTCGTTATCTACACCTTAGGAAGAGACAAAATCAGTCACTATATCAACATAGTTAACCTCAGGCCCTAATTTCAGGTTATCTGCCTACTCTGTAGGCGTCGAGGGAGACTGTCAAAATGCGCTCACCACAGCTTTTTAAAATGTCATCAAGCAACCAGCTAGTATTTTTAACCATTAACATTAAATAAACAACAGCAGTTCACTGTTTCACTCGATCAGGACATAAATACTATAACCAGAAACCAAAAACAAGCTTTGGCTACGGATCTTGGGAAAGGTTGAAGTTCAGTTGTGTCCTGTGGTGAACTGGAAGGTTCCAAACCCGATACATTTGGTCCTTTGCACATCCTGAGTGTCACTGGATCCTCTGAATTACGAGGACGTTAAAGTGTCAAATTATAAATAATGCTTCACATATACTACACGCAAACTAACACTTGCTAAATGTGTGTGTGTGTGTATAAATACACCGATCAGGCACAACATCATGACCACCTCCTTGTTTCTACACTCATTGTCCATTTTATCAGCTCCACTTACTATATAGGTGCACTTTGTAGTTCTACAGTTACAGACTGTAGTCCATCTGTTTCTCTGCATACTTTGTTAGCCCCCTTTTACCCTGTTCTTCAGTGGCCAGGACCCGCATGGACCCTCACAGAGCGGGTACTATTTGGGTGGTGGATCATTCTCAGCACTGCAGTAACACTGACGTGGTGGTGGTGTGTTAGTGTGAGTTGTGCTGGTACAAGTGGATCAGACACAGCAGTGCTGCTGGAGTTTTTAAACGCAGTGTCTATTCACTGTCCACTCTATTAGACACTCCTGCCTTGGGGGTCCTGGCCACTGAAGAACAGGGCAAAAGGGGGCTAACAAAGTATGCAGAGAAACAGATGGACTACAGTCATAATGTTATGCCTGATCGGTGTGTGTGTGTGTGTGTGTGTGTACACATATATATAGCTTGACATCAGAATAATAGAGGAACCCTTTTTGAGGCTACTAACCTACTATCTACAGCACATTCTCCATCAATCTGAAGAACCCTATATATTATATATTTATATAGTTATAAAAATATATTTCAACCATTTTTGTTTACCATAGGAGCAATTTTCAAAATGCGGTTCAGTTTTTTCCCCATGGAGATAATTATGATGACATAATGGGAAAAATGAGGAAGTATTTTAGTGGCAGAACAAAAGTCATGACATTTTGATGGAAGATTGCAGAAAAACAAGAATTTTGTCCTTTAAATTAAATGATGTAATGAATTGTGCTTATTATGACCAGGAACATGAACTAACAAGGTAAAAAAAATCAATTTAGATGTTTTTGTTATTTGACACTTTTTTTGGCACAAAATTCTCCATACCATTGCTTATGGGTTATTAATCATAACAGTTCAATGCTGTGCTACACTGCATACAGGAAGAATATATGACACCATCCCTAGCCTGGCTCTCATGACGATGGATGTTTTTTTGGTGTTTTCTCTTGCCGTGCACCACTGCCCTGTTTTTTGGTGGCCCTGATTGCTGCGGTCGTTACGCAATACCTGTCAGTCCATATCAGCATCTCTGTCTCTAACCTGAGGTGCGTTTCCACGAGAAAAGAGCCAAAGCCACTGTGGATGCATTTCTCTTCTGAACCCCTCCTTCTCTCCAGCTTCGTCCTGCTGTCCTCCTCCTCCTCTTCCTTTCTCGTCCTGCCTTCGCTCGCTGTGCCTCGTGTCCTCTTTAATTCTCGTGCTCCGATTCAGGCTTCCCTGAATGCGGTCATCAGTAGAAACCTGACTAGCCAAGCAACAATAATACTATCAACTATAAATATCTGTCTCTTCCTCTCTCTTTTTGCAGTAGTGACTGGGCTCCCTTAGGGTGGCTGTTTGAGTCACCTTAGCACAGGCAGAATCAGATTTTACTAACATGTTGGAATAACCCAATTCACATCATTCACTTTCATTTTCACTTGGTTTTATCTAATATTTTTGGAGTGTGAAGTGTATGTGTAGCTGTTAATCTGGCACTTTCTTTCTGTAGCGTTCCTCCTTATCTGTTTAATCTCCCTCCTTTTCAGTTGATTGAATTAGGTAGTTAGTTCAGCCAATGCTCTGACCAGTCTAACCAACCAGCCATGATCCAATCACAGGCTAACCAATCGTAAGCTAACCAGCCACGAGCCAGTCACAGACTAACCAGTCATAGGCTAACCAGTCATAAGCTAACCAGCCATGTGCCAATCACAGACTAACCAGTCATAAGCTAACCAACCACGAGCCAATCACAGACTAACCAGTCATAGGCTAACCAATCGTAAGCTAACTAGCTACGAACCAATCATAGGCTAACCAGTCATAGGCTAACCAATCATAAGCTAATCAGCCACGGGCCAATCACAGGCTATCCAATCCTAAACTAACCAGCCACGAGCCAGTCACAGACTGACCAGTCATAGGCTAACCAGCCACGAGCCAATCACAGGCTAACCAGTCATAGGCTAACCAATCATAAGCTAGTCAGCCACGAGCCAATCACAGACTAACCAGTCACAGACTAACCAGTCATAGGGTAACCAACCATAGGCTAACCAACCATAAGCTAACCAACCATAACACTAACCAACCATAAGCTAACCAGCCACGAGCCAATCACAGGCTAACCAGTCATAGGCTAACCAATCATAAGCTAACCAGCCACGAGCCAATCACAGACTAACCAGTCATAGGCTAACCAATCATAAGCTAACCAGCCACGAGCCAATCACAGGCTAACCAGTCATAGGCTAACCAATCATAAGCTAACCAGCCAAGAGCCAATCACAGTCAGTGATGTTGATTGCCCCAAGATGGTGACGCTGCTGACGTGCGCGGCCGAACCCAGCGTGCCGACTATGTATGCATATCTATGGGCTAATACATCGAAGCTGACCAATCATAAGGTAAACGATCACAGGCTAACCAATTATTGACCAGCCGATCACGTAACCAATCAGAGGCTAACCCTTCATAGCTTACCGACTGTAGCTGATCAGTCACAGGCCGGCCCATGACATGCTAACTTATCATACAACCAGCCATAGGCTGAGCAGTCCTAGACGATTGTGTGTGATTTTCTGTTTTTCTGTTCAGCTGTGATCCTTTTAAATGGGATTCACAAACATTAGTGTGTTTTACTCTGACCTGATTCCCATGACTTAAAATAAAAATGAAATCCACTAAAAAATGTTAAGGATTGAATTTCTATAATTCCAGGAAGCCTCGGAGTCTCAGGGCCGATCCTTGAGAGTTGGCAGCTCCAGCACTCTGCGGTGTGAGATCTGCACACTCCTCTCGTTACTGTGTAGAGTTTCTGTAGTACAGTGATCCATTGTGTGTTTCAGTGCAGTAGCTACCTGTTTGTCTTGTGACTGCGAGTCATTGCTAAGCTTTTAATCAGTATCCTTCAGAAGTCGATAAGGAACCCAAAGTGCAGTTTGTCTGGACTTCCACTGTAGCACAGCCTGAGGACTAATCGCTTATTTACATCTATATTCAGCTTAAATCATTCACAACACATTGCCTTGATGCAGTTAGCTCTCAGATACACTTATTCAACTCATTTTAACAGCAATGAATGCTTTATTTTTTGTGTTGTTCCTTATTATGGTCATTAACTGTGTGGAGTTGTCTACTGTATTATTGTATGGTACAGATCTGTCAGTGTGAATGCAGTTCTTAGTGTATACATCGATCGGGCATAACATTATGACCACCTCCTTGTTTCTATGATCATTGTCCATTTTATCAGCTCCACTTACTATATAGGAGCACTTTGTAGCCCCCTTTTACCCTGTTCTTCAGTGGTCAGGACCCCCATGGACCCTCACAGAGCAGGTACTATTTGGGTGGTGGATCATTCTCAGCACTGCTGTAACACTGGCGTGGTGGTGGTGTGTTAGTGTGTGTTGTGCTGGTACGAGTGGATCAGACACAGCAGTGCTGCTGGAGTTTTTAAACACTGTGTCCACTCACTGTCCACTCTATTAGACACTCCTACCTTGTCGGTCCACCTTGTAGATGTAAAGTCAGAGACGATAGCTCATCTGCTGCTGCACAGTTTGTGTTGGTCATCCTCTAGTCCTTCATCAGTGGTCACAGGACGCTGCCCACAGGACGCTGTTGGCTGGATATTTTTGGTTGGTGGACTATTCTCAGTCCAGCAGTGACACTGAGGTCACTTTGGATCGCATTACTTGTAGTGCTTAATCTATAATCAGAATGTGTTAAATTGGATTGGCAAAAATCACTGCATGTAAATGTAGCCACTGTGTTACCGGTGAACTGAATGATTATGAAAGGAGAGTTTGAGCCTGTTTACACCTTGCATTAACATGGTGATCGGATCACACTCTGATTTCACTCTGTCGCATGAAAATCCAGGTGTGAACACCACCAAAACTCATTGTGATCGGATTGTAATCAGATCGTTGAAACCACATTCAGAGGTACATAAAACCACCCAAATGTTATGTGGATCTAAAATAAAGAAAAAAGCTGGGGTATGGGCTCTTTAAAGGTGAAGGGTAGATTAGAAGAGAGAAATTTACACTTTTTTGTCTCGGCACTAAACAGTTAAATCGCCCTCTTTATTCTAGTTAAGCTCAGTTTTATTATGTGATTTAATGTGGACACTCATAGGAGGCACCTTGTTTACTTACACAGTGACCTTAACATTAAAGCACTTGACATCATAGCTATTTTAGAGCTTGAGTACAATGTTAACATGAGGTAAGTTGTTTGTTTTTAGGCTCCAAATGAAAGCTCTTCAACCTGTACTTAAATCCTCCCACTGCAGAAGAGGAGCGCTGCTGCCGTCTCTTTAGTTCAGTACAAAGAAACAAAAGCTTTTAAGCAAGTTTACTTATTTTGAGCTGATGTTTTACCGAGAACTTAAGTTCAGTAAATTAACTTAAAGGGCCCTTATCCTACATTTATCTTGTATTTTTTTCCCTCGAGGCAGAACAAAACCTTGTGTCTCCTTTTTTGTGTTCTTTTCATTTTTTGACATCATTTGAACGCATCACAGATACCCGTTACCCTCCATTGAGAACATTTATCATAAGCGCTGCCTGGGCAGGACAAGGAACATCACCAAGGACGTTTCTCATCCTAACAATGGACTTTTTACCCTCCTTCCATTGGGCAGGCGTTACAGGTGCCTCCGCTCCCACACCAGCAGGCTCAGGAAGAGCCTCTTCCCTGAGGCTGTAACCCTGCTGAACTCCACACCGTCACTTTAACCACATCTTTGCACTCACTGCGCTGTTAATGTACTTTATGTCTTAGTATTTCTACACTGTTCATATTTGCACAGAACAGTGACTGTACATGTTTTACTCTACATACTTATCTTTTTACATATGCTGTGCTCACAGTACACACTAACTACATTTGCATTCTCTCCACTCACTCTCTATATATGTATAATATATTTATATTTGTATATAACTGAGGTAGGAACAAAACCTTGTATCTCTATTTTTGTCGTTTTTCAGTTTTTGACTTAATTTAAAAATGCCTGTTGCCCTTTACATTATGTATAAATTTGATGAAGAATGAACCGAAAGAAACGGCCCAAAATTACTTGGAAAAACGTCTGGTTCCATTGACTTACGTTAAAAGTAAAGTATGTTTTTTCCTTCTCCTGTAAAGTTACCAATTTGGAGATGTAAGTTTTTCTTCCGACAACAGCGATACGTATATTTTTTTTGTACCTCTCTACCGTACATATTGTAACCACAGCATCACTTACCACAGTTACCTTCCTGCACTTTATATGTAAATAATACTGTATTTTACAGTTCTGGTTAGATGCTGCTAACTGCATGTCATTGGCTCTGTTCCTGTTCTCTGCACAGTGACAAAGTTGAATCTAATCTAATCTAAAAATGCCAGCTGCTCTTTATTTTGAAATTGACCAAAATTACTTGTGAAAAAATCTGGTTCCATTAATTAACATTTAAAGCCAGAAACGTTTTCCTTTTTCTGTAAAGTTGCTCTTTTTAAGATACAAGGTTGTGACGTTATGATGTTTGTGTGGTTGTGTGCACCAAGTTGTAGCCCCTGTTTACCTGAACATTTTGTCTCTTAGAATAAAACAGGCTATTTTTGTGACTGTGCCTTTAAGACTGATGTATGTAAATGAGCTCTGTTCTGATTGGCCGCCCTGTATTGTGCCTCATTCAAAAAGCAGTCCGGGCTGAAACGCTCCTTATAACTTCAGTGTGAATGGGCGGGGCTAAACCACTGTAGACTGAATAGATTTATGTATGTAAAGGTGCTGGTTTTTGTGACATCACAGAAACAGTGAATTTGAAACGTGCTGACTTTGCCGATTATTTGGACTGTATGGACTTAAACAACGTTTATGTACTACATTAAACTCCTTTATTTAAAAAATACTGATGTTGGTCCTTTGAGAGAGTATGCACTATACTTTAGAATTCAAAATTGACTTAAAATTAATTTTAATATTCATTTATTTAGAAAAGTGAGACAATCAGTTACTCGACTTTTTTAAGTAAACACAATGTGTTAGAGGTTACAGTGAAGAGCAGAACCTCAGATGAACTTTGAACAATAAATTGCACCTCCTTCTATGTTTGATTGTGGAAATAAAGTATTGAGCCATTCTATATTGTGCATTACACAATATTGAGAGGCTATACAGTCATTTCATCCTGATTGTTATTATGTATAACAATTCATGTCTTAACAACGGATTTGATATGCTTAGTATGATGAAAATATTTAACAGAACTTTGTCTGGTTGGTGTAAAACAATACAATTTTTTATACTTGCATCTAAGATGAACGTCTAACAGTACATATTATATTTGGTTCCATGATTCACAACCAAATTAGTATTTTCCATTGTTTTGTTAGAGGTCTGTTGTCTCATATGACCCAAAGACTATATTTAATTAGATAAATGTAAAGGAAAACTTTGATAACCTTTTAAAAATACTGCATAATTCAGTGTTTGAGATGTAAACAGAGTCATTCAGAGTGGTTTGGTGTGAAACGGTTCAGATGTCTTTACAGTGGTGGTGATAGGAACCAGGGGTCGCCATGACTACAACACAAATATAGCCATTTTATTTACTATCCAACCACCAGTGAACCCACACGAGTCTTCTGAGCTTTATATGGATGTTGAAGGTAAAATAGTGATAAGTCTGAATAAATTTTGTTTTGTTTGTTGTTTGGGGGACTGTGTTGTCCTGCATGTGCCTCTCCGCCCTGCATACATTTTTAAAATGCATTTTATGCCAAAAGCTTCTCAAACCTTCATTAAAAAAATGTCTAAGGCATGCGGCAGTGAATTTATAACCGTTTCATGTAATAACTTTCTGTGAGGGAGCTTATAGAGGCATTAAACTCTTCAGATGTCTGGTTCCCATCACCACCACTGTGAACAGTTCTGTTTCTATTGAATGGAGCGTTTCACACCAAACCACTCTCAGTGGCTTTGTTTAAAACTTCTAGGTATACCACATACCATATAATCATAAAGAGATCTTAACAAATTCTTTAAAAATAAAAAATAAAAATAATTCTCAAAAAACATGAACCAACCAGAATGTAAACATTATACGATGGAAGTTAATAGGTTAGCCATAGTACAATCCCATGGACGTGAAAGGATTCTTGCTTTTATAAAACAGCCACAAAATAGAATATAATTAAATGCATGAACATCCTAAAAAAGACATGCTGCTTTACTACAAAGTAAGTGGCTTTGGTGCCTTAAAATTGTAAATTAATACAGAATTGAAATCATAGATGCGGTTATATGTGTATCTGTGGCGGCCCAGCTTTTCTGGGCTCAGCGTTTCCGGGCGGCCCACTGGTGGTTAAGCAGGGTATTAGAAAAAATGCCACTTTTCGTCACTCACTTTCCGCTCACAGTCCAATTTACTTATTTTTTTCTTAATTTCTTTCTTTCGTTATCCTTTGTAAATAAGTTGAGTCAATAATTTTAACAATAATATCATAAATACAGCAGGTTATGCAGCTGTAAGCAATTTAGCACAGTGTCAGCAACAACATGGACAACAAAATAATATTAGGGCTAGTCATTATTTTTTCTCTCTCAGTTGTTTGTAATGTTTGTCTTTTCCAAAATGAAAGGCTGTGGGTGTTGAAAAACTGTCTGAGGAGATTGAAACTAGATCTTGTGTGCAGGACAATAATCTGGGTGGTCCGAGGGTGGACCAGCAGTGGCACGCGGTCAGCGGACTGATCGATTCATGCTTGCCATGCTGTATATTTTTCATAGACTTTGGACGCGGTTCAGCCAATCAGAACTATCCTATTTCATGAGTAAGGAAACTAATCATGGTGATCAGATCAGGAACTATGCTGAAAACAAGCAAAGCCGCTAAACGAACAGAAAAGGCTTTAAGTCCGTGAGCCACTGCTGCTACTGAGAGGGGAGAAGTTGGCCTGTTCGGTATTGGATGTGTGAAAGAGTCTCATTGATTTTAGCAAACACTTCTCCATCTGTGCTTCTCTTTTTAGAGTGAGGTGTTGGTTGTCTTCTGTCCTCACTTCTCTGTTCTCACTTCACACCCACGACTGAAGTACCTGAGAAGTGAACTTTGACTTAATGGTTTATGAAGTAACTTCATAAAGATGTGGAAATGGGATCAGAAGTGCTAATCCTGCTCCTGGTCTTGTGAAGGAACAGTTTGACCAAAAAGAGAGGTCTGATTACACAATGTCCCCTCTTACACTAAATGTTTTGTGTGTTGCTTAAAGCTGCGTCCTTATTTATGCACTGGAGTTATGAGCCTAATGTAGCTAACAAGTTAGCTGACCGTTAATTAACATCATCCTAGCTGCATGATCAGCGATACCCCATACATGCCTCAAAACTGTGTGGAGTTGTTCAGTATCTCTAATAGACTTGATTATGTGGTTTCTGACTTGCTGGTAAACATGGATATAGAAGTTAGCATAGCAGAACGTCGAGCTCAAGCCAGTTTTGCCCTCTACTCGTGTAATCAGGTTTGGTAACAGCTAACTAGCTCTTCGCAAACTCGCTGTGTTCCAGCTTAAAGGCGTGATGTGACGTGTTGTGGCAACGCTAACACTGGTAAAAGATGATTATTGTCTTAAAGATTTTATAATAAATATCACCTACTTTGGATTTGTGGTGTGGGTCTGGGTTATAGTACAGTAAGTACTATGTTCAGTCATGGGCTGGAGGTTAGGGAAACAGCCCTGTGACCAGAAGGTCGCTGGTTCGATCCCCTGAGCTGACCGTACCTGACTGAAGTGACCTTGAGCAAGACACCTAACCCCCAACTGCTCCCTGGGCGCTGTGGTTAGGGCTGCCCACCGCTCCGGGCAAGTGTGCTCACTGCCCCCTAGTGTGTGTGTTCACTAGTGTGTATGTGGTGTTTCACTGCACGGATGGGTTAAATGCGGATGTGAAATTTCCCTGTTGTGGGACTAATAAAGTTCAGTTAATCTTAATCTTAATACTATTAACATTCCCAGTTAGCAATATTTGTCTGGCTTACTTGTGGGCCACATCCTTGTGTTTTGTTCTGGCCTAATATACGACTGGATCCTCAGCCTGTATCTGGCCAGCATGCTGTAATGTGAGTAACTAATGGATGTGGCCCAAATCTGGCCCAACTACATTGTTGATCCACAACATTAATACCAGAATTGGTCCAAAAATATAGACACAGGGCAAACCTGCATGAAGTTGTCCAGGATCTGACCCTATTCTGGCCCGTTTAAGATGTGCCCGGGAGTCAACCAGCACTCTTGTAGGAAAGCCAGAATCGTCCCAGAACTTCTGCTATCTGGGATTTTTTGTGAATAATGCTTCAAAACTTTGAGTAGCAAACTTGACTGGAATGGTCTTTCCTAGCAGTTAGCTTTAGGGCTATACGGAACAGTGATGAGGAGTCGATTCCAAAACAATCGATTTTTTGTCTCCAACATGTCTGAAGGTCAGGGTCGATTCTTGGTCACTGACTCTGATGTTCTCAATACATTACAACAAATTTTCATCATAGCACTAAAACCTGTAGCTACTCAAAACTTGGGTAAATGTTTCGTAAGGTTTAATATCTGCTATAATCCTTTATCGCCAGCTCTGGCGCTGTCTTGGTTAAAATCAAGTGGAGTACTAGATTAGAGTCAACTAGATTCATATGATAGAAATCAAATGTCAGCATCAGCCTAGAGCTGGGCGATATGGCCAAAAATGTTATCACGATAAACAAGATTCATATCGTTCGATATCGATACATACCGCGTAAATGTCAAGCATTATTTCTTTCAAGTTTGAAGGCTGGTTTTTGCTCCTGGGGAGGTTAATTGCTGTTTTAAACTATCCTTTATGGTCTGAACATGACGAACACTCAAACAGTGGAACATTTCACAGATCTGTCATGGGAGAGTGGGAGAAAGTGTCTGGTGAGCTGTTTTTACCAGCTGGAAAAGCATGGCTATTTTGTAATAGTCATAATTTAAGAAAGAAAACAGATTATTTTTAGCTGGTGCCGAGCGCTCGGCTACCCCGCTACACATGACATCACAGAATTCAGACACCAGCTAGACGACTGGATTTCTCTATACTATCGTAGTAGTTTAAGGGGTGAACCGCAAAATATCAACACCAGACAAACGGAGTCCTCCTTTTAGGAACGTTTAAACTGAAAGCGGTGCTTTTGTGTCGTGTTTGATCTACAGTATCATCAGTTCTCCGTGTTGTGCGAGTGACAGAGCTGCTTCAAGTTAGCCAGCTGCTACAAAACAGCTAGCCTGGAAAGACAGCGCTCTCCCGCTCTCCAATGCCTCACAGCTTCCTCAGGTTACTTTCTTTAAATCAGGGCTGTAATTTACATGAACCCACTTCTTTCTTTCACTTTTATTGCTTGGGAATGCGCTAATGCTAAAATATGACTGAGCGCTGTAACAGTGCTGTAGTTGTGAGGAGCAGGCGTGATTTAACGCTGCTAAAGCTGGTTAGGATGTTAGGAAAGAGGTGAGCTCGCTGTAGGTCAGTACAGTTACACCACTGACCTCGTCACTCACACTTGGTCACAGGAGAGCAGATCGTCGGTCGCTCCACTCAAACAGGGAATGTGTAACTCCACGTTTCAGCCGTTGCTAAAGACTCATCTTACTTGTGGCCCCTCCCTCTCTAATCATGTAGAAAAACTTGGAAGTGTGCCCTCTCCTGGCGACAGCAAAGTAGTGTCGCTTTCCTGCAGTGGAAAATGCCACCAAGGCTTTCGCTGAACGTGGGAGTGTGAGAGTGGTGTATTATATCGAACATTTATCGAACATGTTGTATCGCTCTATCGAGGAAAAGTTATATCGCGATAATTATCATTATCGTTTTATCGCCCTGCCCTACATCAGCCCGATATTCTATATTGATACAAGTGATGTGTTGTGTCATTATCTATGCACTGGAGCTACAAGTTAGCTGACCATTAATTAGCATCATGCTAGCTGCATACCTTAAAACTGTGTGGATTTTTTCTTTTCGAATAATGCCTTAAAGCTTGACTGGAATGGTCTTTCCTAGCATTTACCTTTAGGGATATACTGAACAGTGATGAGGAGTCGATTCCAAAAGAATCGATCTTTCATCTCCAACAGGTCTGGAGGTCAGGGTCGATTCTTGGTCATGACTCTGATGTTCTCAGTACATTACTACAAAGTTTCATATCACTATAATCTGCTGCTGGAGGCGATGGAGTCAACCCTGAAAACCCTGAGTTGTGCATCACTGGTACAGATATAGAATTCTGGGCTGATGCCGACATTTAATATTTTTCGTAAACGTATAGTTGCATTAGCACTATGGAGAAATGTAACGTTTGTATGTACTTACAAATGCAACAAAATTAATATAATGTGAATATTTTAGCATCGTAGACGCAGCAGCCCCCTAAACATTCTTCTGTACAGTAGAGCAAACACATCATGCGTGGTTTTAAAGGGGTGGTCAGGGAGGCTTGTGTGATCTGATTGACCACCCCAGATGCCACCTCCAAATTTCTGTCATTGGGTTTACACCTTGCTGTAGGGCAGGTGTTTGCACCATTAAGAGGAGAGTTCTGGCGATTGGTGGAACAACTGTCCGGCCTCTCTCCAACTACCCGAGCCCTCAACCCCCACCGCCCCCCCGCCCCAACTCCCTCAGCCACACATTTACATTGCCACAATGCCAAAAGTCCCTGCTACCTCTTTGCCACACCTGGCAAAACTTTTTCAAATACATCGTTAACTAGCGCAATATAGAATCTAAACATCTGCAAAACTACAGAAGCACCAAACATGTCTTGGCTGATTGACTACATTTTGGGGGGTAAGGAAAATTATGTAAATATGATACCAAGCTGTGTCTTTATTAAGTGGAACCGGTTGAGCTGACTGAGTTGAGGCTGCAATAAGAGAATTAGCTCAGGGTTTGAAGAGATTTACAGCAGATTTGTTGGTCCATTTTGACCTTAGGCAGTGTGTTTTTGTTGGCCTGGTGTTGGAAGCTTTAGTCAGTGTTCTGTGTGTTTGTGTGTGTTATCTCAGTGATGGAGGGCAGTGTGTGTGTGTGTGTGTGTGGTGTGTGTGTGTGTGTGAGAGGGGATGAAAATCTGAGGTCTGGAGGGTATGTTGGGTGTAAACAGTGCGGGACCCCTGATGGGGAATTATGAGCTTAAGGATGTCTCCTAACAGTGTAGGAGAGCAGTGAATTATCAGCTCGATTCCTCTCAGTAACTGTAATGTTTTAATCTCTTAGAAAAGTGGATTTAATAAGAATTCAATGAAAACAATGAGAGAGAACACTGAAGAATTACTGCAGCGTTATCAGCTCTGATCCAATACTGAACCTCTACTCTTCTCTTCTCTCTTATTTTCTCCTATTCTCTTCTCTCCTCTTCTCTTCTATTTTCTTCTCTTCTCTTCTCTTCTCTTCTCTTCTCTTCTCTTCTCTTCTCTTCTATTTTCTTCTGTTCTCTCCTCTTCTCTTCTATTTTCTTCTCTTCTGTTCTCTTTTCTTTTCTCCTCTTGTCTCCTCTTCCCTTCTATTTTCTTCTCTTTTCTTCTCTTCTCTTCTATTTTCTCTTCTTCTCTTCTTCTTTTCTTTTCTCTTCTATTTTCTTCTCTTCTCTCCTCTTCTCTTCTATTTTCTTCTTCTCTTCTCTTTTCGTCTCTTCTGTTCTTCTCTTCTCTCATCTTTTCTTCTTTTTTCTTCTCTCCTATTTTCTTCTCTTCTCTTTTCGTCTCTTTTCTCTTCTTCTCTTCTCTTCTCTCCTATTTTCTTCTCTTCTCTTTTTGTCTCTTTTCTCCTCTTCTCTTCTCTTCTCTTCTATTCTCTTCCTTCTCTACTTTCTTTTTTCTTTCTTTCTTTCTTTCCCTTTGCTTTCTCATTTTCTATTTTCTTTTCCTTTCTTCTTCTCTTCCTTCAAAGCTATTCTTTCTCTTTCTGCCTCTCTCACTTTCTCTCTTAGTTTCTTTGTTTCTCTCTATTTGTTTTTTTCTTGTCTACCTTTGTTCATTGCTTTTTTGCTGCCTCTTACTCCTTTTTCTTTTCTCTCCTCTTTTCTTTCACTTTGTCTCTCTTATTCCTTTTTTGTTTCTTTTTCTTTATCCGGTTCATTCTCTCTCTCTCTCTCTCTCTCTCTCTCTCTCTCTCTTTCTCTCTCTTTTTCTCTCTCTCTTTTTCTCTCTCTCTTTCTCTCTCTCTTTCTCTCTCTCTCTCTCTCTCTCTCTCTCTCTCTCTCTCTGTCTCTCTCTCTGTGTTTTCAAAATGTATTTAATGAGGATGAATGTGTAGCTGTGCTGTGGTGATCAGTGTTAATGTAGTTTAACTACATTATACAGCAAAGATGAGTTAAACTTAATTTCTCTCTCTCTCTCTCTCTCTCTCTCTCTCTCTCTCTCTCTATCTCTATCTCTGCAGGTTACTCTGTGTCTGGTGTCCAGCCGTGGTGTTCCTCTGCTCTGAGGTGAAGGAAGGTAAGTTGAGGCGTGTGTTTTAGTGTGTGTGGTTAAGCTCTCCACTGGAGCGCTGCAGGTCCGTCTGCGCTCCCAGCATGCATTGTGCTTTGCATTATTTAGAGCGTTGCCGTGGTGCCGTGACCACGGCTACCTCAGAGTGCCTGGCTTGGTGTGGGTGGAGCTGGGCAGCTGGTGGACGGAGACAGCTGTGTCAGGGATTCCCCACGTGTTTGGCGTGTGCGTGTTCGGTAGTGGTGGGTAGTGAGTTGAGAATGAATGAGCTACTCAGAGGACTTTGAAGCTTGTGTTTGACAGTTTGGCAAATATGATGGATTATTGTTCCATATGTCTTAAACTAGGAGTAACATGTCTATTTACAGGGAAATTACACTGATTTAAATAAATGCATAATTCAATCAGAAAAATTGGAGGAATTCTCCTTAAATAGTTAGTTCATCGTTCCTCTGATTGTCTCCATCCATTTTGTTGAATGTCCGTCCTCTTCATGTATTACCTGCAGCGGTTTCAAGTATGCTTGTTTGGACTAAAAACCATTTCAAAAGATAGGTGTCCCCTTTTGACTCACAGTAAGTGTCTCTGCAGTGCACCATTTCACATCAAACCTTTCTGTATGATTAGGTTTACATCTCAACCACTGAATTACAAATTTACAAATTTGTAAAACTGGTGGAATTCCCCTTTAAACATATATATATATATATGGGAAGTAGTACAGCACAAAATGTCATTTGCAAGTGTATTGCATTTGTATTAAAACCACAGTGGTGACCGCTTCCTGTGGCGTGGCTAAAGAAAGGCCTGTATTATTTTGAATAGAATTAATAAACATTTGCTCTATATTGTATGAATCGATTGATTTTGTTCCAAACACCCACAGAATCTCTCATCTGGAGCTGTGATTGGTCAGGATAGCACAACACACAATTGTATTCAGTGATATCAGTGTTGGAAAGGCCAGCAGTGCAGTAATGATTAACTAGTGATGTGTTATGTAACCCTTATTGGGAGTGTCCCCCTCTCTGTGTATCACAGTATCAGGTTTAAAGTTATCTCTGCCACACCTTATTCCACTCACGAGGGCCTTTATGATCACAGTAACCGGATGAGTTTGGTGGGGTGTGTTCAAATTGGAACTGCGTTGGACAGGAGTTCAGTAACGCTGATGTGTAGGAGTGTGAAAACAAGATCAGAATGTGTGTTGCTGTATAAACGTGTGTGTGTGTGTGTATGTGGGTCACTCTCCATTTGGAGGGGAAACCATGTCGCTTAAAATATTAGGCACTGCTCCAAAAGTCGGTATGTACATTTACACAGTTGACCTAAGATTAAATAACACTTTTCCCTTATGATTCTGCAAAACAGCTCGTCGCAAAACCAGTTTTCAACATGTGCGAAACCATTTTTAATGTAAAACAATATTTTTAAGAGGTTTGATTTAGGAATTTGTATAAAACATTCATCTCAACTTTTTATATCATTAACGTGCATATGCATTTTATTTAAAAAATTAATTTAACTCTTATTACATTTTAACACACTATTTTCAGCTCTATTAAACTGCTTCTTTGGGTTGAGGCTCTTCAGAGAGGAAGCATCTCAAGGCGTGAGAAGGCGAGTCACACTCACTCACTATATTTAATTCATTTATTAATAATTGTGTGTTTATGTTTATATATCTGTTGTCGGAAGAAAACCTTGTATCTCTATTTTTGATGTTTTTCAGTTTTTGACATAATTTGGAAAATACTTGTTGCCCTTTACATTGTCTGTAAATTTCATGATGAATGGACAAAAAGAAATGACCCAAAATGACTTAATAACTTAAAAATATATATATACTACTCTATAACACACACACAGACATATGCACGTTGGTTTTTACACCAAATCAGGAAGTGGCTTTTATATATATATATATAAAACCCACATCCTGATTTGGTGTAAAATCCAACGTGTGTGTGTGTGTGTGTTATAGAGTAGTTGTAGACTCACAGCCTGTCACTGCATTTTATGGTGATCACTGTGTGTGTTTAGCAAATTGATCATCAGCACTTTCCTCACAGAAAGCCACAGTACCTAATGCACTTTTTATTTCTTGGAAATGTTCTTTTTCTGATTTTCCAGTCATTAGAATTAATACTATTGCAGTAATGCTGAGCTTTCGTACTATTTAAATGATTTATACACGTTCTAAAATATCTTTCCATATTAAAGAGTCTGTGGAACATCTATTATTCATCGCACCCATGCTGTTCCAGAGCCATAATACCCTATTTAATGCGTATTTGTTTAGTTATTGTCTTCCATTAGCTCCTTTCATCGGAGCGTTACACATGAAAAACTCCAGACGTTCCCACTGCAGGACGCAAACTGATCTGCAAAATGGACTTTTTAACAATTATTTAAGAGCGGAGATTACAGCATCGTTTCCACTACGATAAAATACAGTAAAATAAGAAACACAGAGGCAGAATTACTACAAAAATTGAGACATAAAGTGATTTATTCATTCATCTGTTCGTTTATTCTTTAGGCTTGCGTGATGGCACATTTTGGTTAATTACTGCAATTACGCTTCGCAAATAAAGAAATATTCCAGCAGTAGATTTGCGAACACTAGCCTTCTGCAAATACCCCATGTAAAATACAGAAAATGTGGAGATGCCCTCTGAACTATGGAGTCAATGTTTTATTAGGTCGTCAAGATCAGACTTTTAAAAAATATTTGAATATGTGTAATTTTTCTATCTTTTGATTGAAGTTATATCTAGTTTTTTTGTATTTTCTTTTTGTTTGCCTATTTATTGTCTTTGTTTATTTTAATCAATGCTCTTACACATTTTAATTTATTTTACTTTATTATAGCGCTGTCACAAATCGATTCAAATTTACATTCTCTATGAATCAGCTTACATTCTCTATGACTTTGTATGATAATTAAGGCATCTGTACTTCATTATAAAGCTGTGTCCTCCACAAGGTGGAGCTATTAGCACTGAAGATGCTTTTGTGTGAATCACTGAAAGAGAGGAAACCCACACCAGCAGGATCTCACTAACGCATGCATGTTTGTTGTTGCAATATATATATATATATATATATATAAAACTAGGTCAGAGCTGAACAGCTCAGCTTACAGTCTCCTCCTATATATTCAGATTCATGTATAAAGTGTAAAGTATAAAGTAAAGGAATCTGTTAGCCTCAAACGCATCAAATGTTGCATTGAGGTAGAGTGGGTTAGGGCTGAAAGATTAATCTTGTTTATGTTGAAATTGCAATTTTCAAAACACAAGAGCTGCAATTTCAGTTATTGCCCACTTTATCCACAACATTACCGTCACAGGTTTAAGGTGGGGACACTTAATCTAGTAACATGCAAGTTGTGAACCACCCATAGATGTGTTAGACCAATCAGAGGCTACCAAATACCCATGTGCTATGTTATCACAACCACAACTAACTGGCAGTTTAACACTGTACGTTCAGAAACAGTGGATATTCTGGTCTTCTTGGCCAAAAAGGACCTAAGGCCGCTTACATAAAACATCTTAAGTCTTTATCTTAAGTTAAAATCAGAAGTAATACATTTAAAGCCATAGTTTTATATTAAATTTGGTCATTGACAAAAGCTTAAGAGTTGACAGTTAAGTTTTAGGCCCTACATTTTACAATTACAATTACCTTTTTTACGTCCTGCTTATAGATTTAGAGATTTTATATAGATAATTTAAGCCACACATTTGTGGGGTTTTATACATAAAAAGCAGCCATAATGTATTTTTGCATGGCTATTTTCAACCTTACTTTATCCCTTTTAACTAAACAGACTGTTTTTGTTACTGTGGTCTTTATGACCAGTATATGTAAATGAGCTCTTCTGATTGGTTGTCTTGCTTTGTGACATTTTGTTTTTCTGTCTTTCTGTCTTTCTTTCTTTGTTTAAGCTGGAATTTTGTCTTTAAAGTTGACAACTGTCTAAAACTTAAACGTAGGGCCTAATAAAGCAATAAACCACAAGAGGCCGTTTTTAGACTTTTTGTCATATAACAGTGAACATATGAGAGCACAGCACTCTTTACTGCAAAAACTTCCGCTTTAGAAGTACTTTTTTGTCACCAAATTACCACCGCGAGTCTATTTAGCACCAATCCAGCGGTTCCCCTCTTCTCGTGCTGGGGCTGAATATCAAATGTCTCCCTGCTCCCTACATAGTGCACTACGTAGGAATTTAAATACTGGATCCTGAAACCCCAATGGCGCAAAATACAGCTAAGAAATTGTCATTTGGGATTCAGACACATCCACACTCGATAAACGATGCACAGTTTAGCTGTAAAGGCTAGAATTTCTAAACTAGAATTTTCTAAATTTCTAGCTAGCACACTATTTAGGGAGTAAGGAGCCGTTTGGGATTCACCCTTGGTTTGATGCTACTTCTGACTGAAACACGAACATTTGAAACAAGTAATCCATTTCTTAGACTTTTTTGCAGCCATTTTTCAGTGAATCATAACATGAGTACTTTAATTCAAGCCTGTGATGTTAATGATGGAGTTGTTTAATATGTTTGCTATCTTTTAGCCTGTTAGCTGGCTGACCAGCCTAGTTCTAGTTAAGAACATAAGTGGTCAGCTCCTCAGTTAAAACAAAAAACAGGTTCTTACTTCATCAGTACGCTCGGTGGTCCCTGTGAGCAGCATGAGAGTCAAAGATTATTCCATTACACAGGGTTCTCCATGCCGTGGTGCAGTAATACACAATTCAGTTGTGAGGTGGTCTTAGGTGTGTGTATATCGTGGATTTTACAACGGCTTAGAACGCGGCTCAGCCGATCAGATTTTAGGACCGTAACTATCCGTTTTATAAAACTCAATTTACAATTACAATTTTTCACTTCCCCCTTATAGATTTAGAGATTTTATGTAGCTCATTTAAGCTAAACGGAAAACTTAAGGTCAATATTTACTTGACATGTTATGTGCAAGTGACCACCGGACCTTAACTTAGAGAAAATAATAGCAATTTAAATCGCATTTGCAGCCCTAGAGCTGGCCTAGTACTGAACCCAGTTTAGGAAGAGAACACAGCTGCAAGCATTGACGCTACCAAAACACTGAAACTCCAATAGAAGCACCAGCAGAAGTTAGTATTTATCATTCAGTCATATAGTGATATGATATATTTATTAATACAAGGAAGTGATCTGTAGAAGTCTAACGCTGAGAGACTGAGCTTCTGTGCAGAGACCCAGACGCAGACAGGTTTGGGGGCAGTTCAGGGGGAGACATGTTGTGTACTGGGTTTGATCGATGGTGGATCTGCGCTCTGCCCGCTTTTATCACACATGCATACCGTTCCTCACTCAGACACTCCATCAATCACTCAGACGCCCCGAATTCCCTGCAGTTTTTCTGTCTGTCTGCGTCTCGCGTTCTCTCACACGCGCAGACACATGCGTATTTCTTCACATGCCTATCGCCTTAAGTCTTAGGGAGCCACCCTGCTGCACTGTGGGATGCTCTTGAATCCGTGTTATTGCCGCTCCTCTATTTCTCCTCGACTGAAACGCTCCACCACACTCTTTTCACGCTGTTCAGGTATCCGTGTTGACTCTCCATCCTGTATGTTTTTTAGCTTATCTGATCTGTGCGCAGTTAGAGCCGGAGTGGCTGTGCAGAGTGTTGGGTCCCCTGGACTGGAATCATTAAAGGGCCCATGTCCTACATTTTTCTTGCGTTTTATTTGTCCACTTTTCTGTGGTTTTCTGTACTAAAAACAGCCATAATTCATTTTTGCATGACTATTTTCGACCTCTCTTTATCGCTTTGAATTATAGTTATCGTGCACTTTATGACTCATATACGTAAATGAGATCCTCATTGGTTGTCTTGTTTTGTGACATCACAAAAGAATTCAAAACAGGCTTAATTTCCACATACGGACCAGGCTACATTTTCTTTCGTTTCGTTTCGTTCTTTTTTTCTTTTCTTTTCTTTTCTTTTCTGTTCTTTTCTTTTCTGTTCTTTTCTTTTCTTTTCTTTTCTTTTTCCTTCCTACCTTTTGTTTGTTTCTTTCTTTCTTTCTCTCCCTTTTTTCTTTCTACATTCCTTTCTTTCTTTCTATTTTTCTTGCTACCTTTCTACGTTTCTTTCTATTTACCTTTCCTTTTTCTTCCTTTTTCTTTCTTCTTCTTTTGTTCTTTTTTCTTTTTTCTTTTCTTTCTAACTTTCTTTCATTCTCTTTCTTTCTTTTTTTACCTTTCTTTCTTTCTTTCTTTCTTTCTTTTTTCTTTCTTTCTTTATACCTTGTTCTTGTAACCTTTCTTTCCTTCTACCTTTCTTTCAACCTTTATTTCTTTCAACCTTTTTTCCTTCAGCCTTTTTTCTTTCTTGTGGGTTTATGTAAATAAGCTTAGTTCCCTTATATAGACTGTATGTTCTGTGGAGTAACTGGTATGTTTTGAAACTTTAACAGTGTTTATGAACCACATCAAACTCTCTTATTTCACAAAGTGAGAGAGTTTTATCATATGAGCCTTTCTTTCTTTCTTTCTTTCTTTCTTTCTTTCTTTCTTTCAGCCATTTTGAACCTTTCTTTATCTTAATGTGTGCAAATAACATGAAACTTAACACACATTAAAGCTGTGATCTTTTACACTTTTTGATGCCTTTACGTCGAGTGAACGTGTCATGAAGAGCGCAAAAGGCTTATGTTTGGAAGGGGCTTTGGTGAGGGATTGTTGGGGTTGTGGTGGGGGTGCTGCCACCCTGGACTGATGAATAATGGAGTGGCTTAGTCCCTCACAGGCTGCACACACACTTACTCTCTCTCTCTCTCTGTCCCTCTCTCTCATTCTCTCTCTCCTCCTCTCTCTCAGAGCGCACAAAGTGTATAGTAAGACATGGGAAGATTAGTTTCAGGCAAGACGAAACTTTTACCAAAATTATATAAATAAATATAATTATTTTGCTTTGTTTGTGATTCAGACGTTGAGGGTGGGACAGTGAAGTCTTTGGGTGTGATGTCATACAGCCTGCAGTTGCTAATCTTTGGAGTGGAGCGAGGGGAATTTTTAGCTTTTTGAAGGTTTGTATACGAGCAGCAGTGAGGAACACTCAGAGCCAGCTGGATTTGTGGAGAAAGCCTAAAGATTTTTTGAAATAAAAAAATTACTTAAAAAATCGTGATACTTCAAGACATCTTCAAGACTAGAGTGTCATATTTCAAAGCTGCTATCCTAAACTATGAATACAGTAAATCACAGATTGTTGTTGGGGAAAGAGTGCAGTGCATGCTGGGGACTGTAGTGAAACAGGCTAGTAAGAAAAGAAAATCAGAATAATTATATGGGCTGAGTAGGATGGTGTCACGGGCCTCACTTGCCCCGCGGGCTTTGTGTTTGACGCATGGGGTGGTCAGGTTACATTTAGGAATGACAACAAAGACCACCTGACTTGAGTTGAATAGTAGACTCGCTTTCATGCGACGTGATTCCAGTGCGCCAGGGCGTTGGCTTGTTTGTAGCATGTATGACTGTTACATGAGTTCGTATTTCTGAGGATCCAGTGAAAAATGTACACGAAACATATCCGTATATTTATGGAGCATTTTGGTTACCCCAGGGGGTGATTTTCAAAATGGTAATTTTTCTTGCAGAGAAAACCAGCTCGGACCTGTAGTTCCTAATATGGGCATGACGGCGACTGTATTGTGATCGTAGTCAGTGCTGCAGTGAAGGTATTCCATCAATACAGGCTGGTGTGTCTTCTTAAAGTCAATTGGAGCTAAATGATGGCCATTTTACTGCCATTGATGAAGTCTAAGAGCTTTAATGTGAATCTATATAATTGCTGCGTGCAAGCAGACCTCTCTCTCTCTCTCTCTCTCTCTCTCTCTCTCTCTCTCTCTCTCTCTCTCTCTCTCTCTCTCTCACTCTTTTTCTCATTATGTTTGTGAGACAGCAGACAGCAGAAGATGCTGATTGATCTGGGCTGCTGAGCCTGACTTTTTCAGTTATCCTCCACTTAGCTCATTAGGAGATATTACATTGGCCACACCCCGTGCGTCCGTCTATACTACCACCAGGACCACAACGCTCCACGAGAGACAGAGAGAATATAAAGGTGCTGTGCTTCTTCTCTTATGCTGCATTTGCATGTTGACGTTGAAAAGAACATTGGTCTGTGTTATATGACCACTACGCTGCCTGTTGTGGTGCCTGTGGTGTAGTTGCTACTCCACTGAAGACTGTGGAACATCTGCTTTTCTGCGGTCATTGTACCATTATACGATTTTTATCCGAAGGATTTTTTTGTGAAAAACATTGCAGTGCTTCAGAACGTTTGTCAGTGTAGGCTCTGAAAATGAAAACTGTGTATAATATTTTCTGAATGGTCATATTTTAGAATTAGATAACATTTAGTTTATTGATTCTTGAAACATTGTAGAAACATACCTTGGAATTTTCAGAGGAAAAAAAATGCGTTCAGACGAGACCCAAACATCACTGAACCAGAACCAGTGGCGAATCAAACAGAGCATTTTGAGGATCAGCTGTTGTTAGGTTGGACAAGTTCCATTCGTTGTAATGCAGACAGTAGTGCACAACACAGTTTTTGTCATAATACATAACTTTTTATGCTGCAATTTTTGTGACGTATGTGCTACAATTACGTGGCTAGCTAAACACAGGAGTTTTTAAACACTGTGTCCACTCACTGTCCACTTTATTAGACACTCCTACCTTGTCAGTCCACCTTGTAGATGTAAAGTCAGAGACAATAGCTCATCTGTTGCTGGAGTTTTTAAACACCTCAGTGTCACTGCTGGACTGAGAATAGTCCACCAACCAAAAATATCTAGCCAACAGCGTCCTGTGGGCAGCGTCCTGTGACCACTGATGAAGGACTAGAGGATGACCAACACAAACTGTGCAGCAGCAGATGAGCTATCGTCTCTGACTTTACATCTACAAGGTGGACTGACAAGGTAGGAGTGTCTAATAGAGTGGACAGTGAGTGGACACAGTGTTTAAAAACTCCAGCAGCACTGCTGTGTCTGATCCACTCGTACCAGCACAACACACCACCACGTCAGTGTTACTGCAGTGCTGAGAATGATCCACCACCCAAATAGTACTCTGTGAGGGTCCATGGGGGTCCTGACCACTGAAGAACAGGGTAAAAGGGGGCTAACAAAGTATGCAGAGAAACAGATGGACAATGAGCGTAGAAACAAGGAGAGCATATATATATATATATGTGTGTGTGTTTGTGTGTGTGTGTGTGTGTGTGTGTGTGTGTGTGTGTATTCGTGTGAATGTTGTGCTTTCTTTATAAAAAATGAAATTCCAAAAAGTGCTGGTATGTTGTGTAGCATTTGAACGCTCTGATACGCTACAATAACATTTATCTGCAACAGCTGCTGTGAAACGATGTATTTGTGGGTGGAGCACAGATAGGTCACTTACCCCAAAGGACCCCATGCACCTCCTGTTGGTACCTCATGTACATCAGATGCCGCTCTCACTGTGAGGATGATCATGTGCTGTGGATTTACTGGCGCTTGCTGTGTTGTGTAGATGACTCAGAGTTAGCGCTGACTCAGAGCAGACCTGTCAGGTGGTCTGTGTGTGTGTGTGTGGGTGTGTGTGTGGGTGTGTGTGTGGGTGTGGGTGTGTGTGTGTGTGAAAGTCTGGCGGCAGGGTCGCGTTTATGACACGTTCATGATTGCACATCACTGCTGTTGTGTTTGTTTATCTGTGGAGGAAGTCAGAGACTGCTGTCTTGTATCTTTGATGTACAGTTTTTCTTCTACGAATTTTTTCAGCAGTGGTGGCAGGCCAGACACCCACCCCACCCCCTAACACCCCACCCCACCCCCTAACACCCCACCCCTACCCCCACATGCATCTTCTTTTTTTACTGTCCAGCTATGGGAGATCCGACTTAGGCCGTGTTGAAAAGTAGGGCTATGCCTGTGGATGAAGAGACTGACTGTGATTTGTTTCAGTAGAGGAGAGAAGTGGACGCAGGGTTGATGGGTTGCCGGAGGCAGCGTGTTTGAGTGTGTCTGAGCTGGGGGGATGGATGGATGAGGGAATGAGAGTGAAGTGGAGAGGAGATTGTGATGTGACTGCTCACATTGCTCCCGCGCTGCCGCCTGCAGGATGTCCTGCTCTGTGCTTTATTTCTGCTGCCCTTGCTGGAGCTTCACAGAGAAATGTCATCTCAACGCCTCAGGCAGCGGAGGGGAAAATATAACACACTCAGAGTTCTCCGAAACACTGCGTCACGGAGTGTGTTTGAGTGTATTCATGCATGTGTGTATTTAAAGGGGAATTTCACTGATTCAGGATTTCTGCATAATTCAAATGTTGGAATGTACACAGAGTCATTCAGAGCGGTTTGGTGTGAAATGGTCCACTGTAGAGGAAAATACACAGAGTTAAATCTACAGTATTGTGCAAACGTCAGAGACCACCTATCAGTTATTTAAATTCCAGTTCAGGGGTCGGCAACATGTGCCTCTGGAGCTGCATGCGGCTCTTTTACTGCCCTGTTTAGATTTTTGGGTAAAAATAAAATAATCCTCCTTTGCAGTAAAATAGAGCTCTGCTGATCCTTATAACACAGTTTTAACATTAACTCCAGCGTTTATGATCAGTTAATGTATAACTGCTAATTCACCCTTTAACCCTGAAGATCAGCGGGGAGACTGATGGTCACCATAGCAACACAGACAAGAATCTTGCCTAGCTAGTAGCTAACGAAACGGCAAAGAGAAAGATTTAAGACAAACATTGATCATTTGAACCTGAATAGACTTATTTGCACTTATAATCACTCCAGCTGGTTTCCTGATATGTTTAGTCTGCAACGAGAAACTGACAAACACTAAAAAGTCGTGAAGCTGAAGTCAGATTTTCCCGTTCCACCTTAAATGGTACAGCAGTTACATTCTGGTGCCATTCTGGTGGAACGGGAAAATTCAAACAAGAAGCTGGTGAATAAGAAGCGACTTCAGCCTTGTAAAAAGTTGAACGCTGAGAGACATTTTACAGAAACTGTTCTGTTTTTGTGGAAAAGTTTCCTGCCAGAGATGCGAGAAAGGCGACTATAGCTGAGATAAAGCTTAAAGCAGAGCAAAGTAAATCTGTGTTTTCGTTTATATTATATTTTTAGCCTATACTAGAACATCAGCACACACTGAGACATATTTACAGCCAAGATGGTAAAACTGACATAAAACGTTGCGGCTCCCAAGGTGGTTTGATTTTTGTTGAAAGGACAAAATGGCTCTTCTTAACATTTGGGTTGTGACCCCTGCTCCTGTTAAAACAGCCATTAAGTACAAGTCATTCAGAGCTTCTTTGTTTGATGTGTCCGTCTCCTTTTCTCAGTGAGGTTCTTCTTGACAGCTACACATCCTTTCAGACCCACAGCGCTGAGTCGTCTTCTCACAGCGGAAGGATGGACAGAAACACCTGTGGATGTTTTCAGATCTGAAGCAGCTTGATTTTCTCCTCTCTCTCAGAGATGAAAGCTTTAAGTGCTGTTTATCTGATGGGGGCAGTTTTGGTGTCTACCTGGACTTCCAGGTGGTTGTTAGGAGTAGTAATATATTGTACTTAATGGCTGTTTCGACTGGAATAAAATATTAGATGGTCTCAGATTTTTGCACAGTACTGTATGTGTGTATTATATTTATTAAATTTCAGGTTTGCAGTGGAGTTAGTGTGAAATCTGTGCTGTGTAAATGATTATGGAATTCTTTCGTAGTCACTCATTCCCAGACCTCGTCCTTCAGAGTTTACTCACAGTCTTAAAATAGACCTGAATATCTCTGAGTGTGTTCAGCGCCGAGCACACGCTGAGGATGGTGGAGATGGATCAGAGGCTTCTTCCAAACACTGCCTAAGAAGGAGTCAGCTTTCAGCTCAGTGTATTCAAATCGATATTTTAAACTGAAATTGAATCAATCTGATGCAATTTCTGTTCACCGTGGTCGTTCACAGCCACAGTGACTGAAACCCTGAAACCGTCAAATTGAATCTGATAATTATGATGTAATATAGGGTCACTTATCCTTATGGAGAATTATTCTTCCCATTAAAACACAAAGCATCTATAGGTTTGATATGATTTTTGATTGTGATCCTAAGATTTTATATGTTAAGTAGCAAAATACCCCCTCAAAAATTGTAAAATGTAGAATTTATAAGCGACTTTTGGGGGGGAAAAAAGCCCAGAGAGTGGGTGTGTCTGTAGCATAAGCTCCGCCCCATACCGCCACACTTCACCCTACACTTGGTCATTACCCACCTTTACATGCAGCCTGATAATCCGTTAATAATCCGACTAATAGCTCTATCGGAATAGAATACGTCCATGTATCCACCTCATTTGGAATACAGTTTCTATCCGACTGATCGAGGTGGGTAATCCTGTAAATAATCTGTTGAATAGAAGAATAATATCTGTGTAAACGCCTGTATCTGATTACATTCCCTATCGGAAAGTTTAAGTCCGTTCTGATCATGTTCGTCGCATCATAGTGAAAGTTTATACCGTTCAACATGGCGGAGCAGAAACTGGTCTGCAGAGGAGACGAAGTTTATGCTCTGATCTTTAAAAGACGGCGGTGGGACGGACGTCCAGTTTACGTGTCTCAGAACACGACGTCTTCCTCTCGGCCTTCTTTAATAAGGACATGTGAAGGATGTTTTCCTGAGTCTGACATCATCTTAAAGCAATTAAAAACACAAGCGCTGCTCACTGCTGCTCATCTCACTCTGACTGGACTCACGTGATGCTTGTTGTCATAGTAACGTCTACACTAAGCAGTGCTCTACGCATGCATGTAATTTTAGATCGGATTACTTGTGGTGAGCATGTAAACAGAGTTTTTCCATCAGATTGTTGAGTAGAGTGAGAATAAACACCTCAGTCTTAATCTATAATCGATATGTATTAAATCGGATTGGCAAAAATCTTTGCATGTAAACGTAGATTTAAAAAAGACCCAGTGCTGCCGAAGCTGACCTCAGGCAGGCCGAGCAGGCACCCGCCACACTGACCACCAAACTATTCACTAACGTCTGCTAACTTAACGAACAACTTTATTAGTTCTTTGCTGGAGATTATACAGATCGCTATGCACTGCAGTTTAGCCTGATATCCAATAGACACAATGTTTAGTCATGTAAGACTACCACCAGCTACCAGCATAAAGCATAACTTAAATATTTAGAACCTTATTTACTTTCCCTTTTCTCTGATCATTTGACCACCTGTGATGCATTTCCCACAGTCTGAAGCAGGACAGTGTGCATGTCGGGGGGGGGGTTACTGTACATGCAAGACTGCAGAATCTCAGTCTAACTGGCGGAAAGAGATCAATGCAATTATCCTCTCAGTAGGCGTCTTTGGGAGGAGAAGAGGATGTTGCTCTCGTCCCTCTTTCACTCTCTTTCACTCTCTCTTCCAGCACTGCTGAGCCCATCCCCCCGTTCATCAAGGCCTCAGTTAGAGCCTCCCACCATAAAGAGAAAGGAAAACGTCGTTTCTCTCTGTCTCTCTCTCAGCTGCCTCCCTAGAGACAGAGAGAGCGAGGGAGGCTTATGTTGCCCTAAACTAACAGATCACCAGGGGGCTCATACATTACGCCTTCCTGACTGGGCAACGCACACATGCGCATGGGTTTGTTTTTATACGTTGTTAGGACATTGGGTCATGCATATGTGTTAAAAATAAATATATATATATATATATATATATATATATATATATATATATATATAATGTATAAATAAATAAATATATTTTTTAAAATAAATAAGTAAATAAATAATTGCGTGTGTATGTATGTATGTGTGTGTGTAATAACATGTACATGACATACATACGCATGTTTAAGTATCTATGTAATAATGTACTAGATATATATGCCTAATCCTAAACCTAATCCAAAACTTAACCTGTTTCTGTTAACTAATACTGTAAGCACTTTACAAAGTCAGTTTTGTTGGTTCTGTAGGTTAGAACTGTTTTTCTCTGGTTCTATTACAAAGTCAGGAGTGTTTTGTTGGTTCTGTAGGTTAGAACTGTGTTTCTCTGGTTCTATTACAAAGTCAGGAGTGTTTTGTTGGTTCTGTAGGTCAGAACTGTTTTTCTCTGGTTCTTCTACAAAGTCAGGAGTGTTTTGT
>NW_023494798.1:31824778-31837278 GCF_904425465.1 Colossoma macropomum | reverse complement strand
ATTGTACTTGGGGTGGAAAAAGTATGTTTTAGCTTATATCAAAATCTAATCTCAAAACTTTCTTAAAAAATGTCCCAGGCATCAGGCAGCACATCATAACCATTTAACTTTCCACTGTGAACAATTCTGACTCTTAAGTTTCTCTAGAACAGATCATTTCACACCAAACCACTCTGAATGACTCTGTTTACGTCTTAACCATTTAATTATGCATAATTTTTTTAAATCAATGGAATACCCCTTAAAATTCTTGTAAGATCAGATGTGGAAATCAAGGATTGCATTTACACGCACACTGATAGTGTAATTATTATCTGATTTTTTCAATTACAAGAGTATTAATCTCATCATGTAAACAGCATACTCCGATATCAGATTTCAAGAATGCATGTAAGTACTTTTAAATCATTTTTAGTATATTTTAATCATATTGTGCTAATAGTAAAAGTTGTGATCATTTTAGTTGCTGAAATCAGAAACGTTCAAACCTCTCCATCCTTCTTGTAATGAGTGTTTTGGAGTATAATGGAACAGACAATCTCAGTGTCTGACCTTGTTTTGTAGTTTAATAAGTGCAGTGTACTTTACCAACATCTAACATATGCTGCTTTTGGGGAAACAAAGAACAAAGCAGCCTTTTCTCTGTGCTGCTGTAAAAATAGAC
This sequence comes from Colossoma macropomum, assembly GCF_904425465.1. Classification (NCBI taxonomy): domain Eukaryota; kingdom Metazoa; phylum Chordata; class Actinopteri; order Characiformes; family Serrasalmidae; genus Colossoma; species Colossoma macropomum. The sequence continues at coordinate 31,836,614 of NW_023494798.1, read as the reverse complement.
ACACCAAACAAATTTCCTCTCGCATTAGTGCCTTTGAGAGCCGGCCTGGGGTCTCCTGAGACTAGTTAAAAGGTCTGCACACCCGGAACAGGCAGATAAAATAAAATAATAAAATATACATTTGATGTTTCTCCCTCACCCCCCCGTGACCGATCCATTAACATGTACATAATAGTGCAATATTCTCCGTCTGTAGCCCCGCCCCCTCCGGCTTTATTACACTTTCAATATTATTCTCACCCACTTCAACATGCATTTCTCTCCGCTCCTCTCTCCTCCCGTCTTACTCCCCATTTCCTCCCTTTTGTTGTTAAGTGCACTTTTGTCCCCTCCTAAATGCACATCCTAATGAACAGAGATGGACAGACGTGTACCAGACAAACACATGCATTTGTTTTTGTATCTTACCAGGTCATGGAGTTATACATACTGTATGTTCTATATACACTGATCAGACATAACATTATGACCACCACCTTGTTTCTACGCTCATTGTCCATTTTATCAGCTCCACTTACTATATAGGTGCACTTTGTAGTTCTACAGTTACAGACTGCAGTCCATCTGTTTCTCTGCATACTTTGTTAGCCCCCTTTTACCCTGTTCTTCAGTGGTCAGGACCCCCATGGACCCTCACAGAGCAGGTACTGTTTGGGTGGTGGATCAAGGCGCCTCAAGCCTTTAGTTTATTATATATGTGGCATTGTTTGAACCTACAGCTTCGACTGTAGCCAAAAGATGTACATGAAGGATCTGGAAAAGTTAGATTTCGACTACATAAGAGTGGAATGTGTCATTTTCTACCCAAAGAAAGGCAAAAACTAATTTAAAACGGTGTTGCTGTTAGCCGTCTGCAAATTTGGTACTCATAACGCTGTACTGCAAAAGCTAAAATGGTCAAAATGTCAAAACAAATGGCTACTACAGACATAAGAGATAACCGGACCATGCTGGCTGTGGCAGTATGCTTTAGCCTAGGATGGTTAGGTTTAGGCTTTTAAGTTTGCTGTCAGGCCTAATTTTAACTCTGAGTCATTTTCATTGGGCAGAAGTTGTCCGTGGTAAAGTGTGTTGCAATGTTGGTGGTGTTTATATCAATCCAGCATTCTTGCTGTTGTTTTTTAGAGCAGAAATGTTGGAATAGGTTGGGTGTTGACTGCACTGCTGTCAGCAAGAGGCTATAGCCTGAGGTTATGATATTGCAAAACATTGCATACTTGGAAATTGTCTCAACCAAGTTTTTTGTGTCTATGCCACTGCCTGTAGGCAAGAATAGAAGAAAAAATAATATTGCGATTCTTAAAAAAAAATCACAATGCAAGATATTTCCATCCATCAATCCATCATCCAAACCGCTTATCCTTCTGGGTCGCGGTGGGGTGCTGGAGCCTATCCCAGCTGTCATTGGGCGGAAGGCAGGATACATGATGATATTTCTCAATATTTAATTTTTCAGACATCTGATCAGTTGGGACACATGGGAAAAAGGATTACTAGTGCTACATTTAAAAAAAATACCAGCAAAAACTACAAATATGATGATTTTTGTCAAATATTTGGCATACTGTGTTGCACTAAATCCAGTTTAAACTGCCAATTTTGCTCTCTTTATAATGAAACATGCAGTTGGACAGTGTCTACAAGTACTGATGATATACACAGTATGTTCAGAAAAGCATATTGTATTGTATTGTGACATAATTTATCACAATAATGAAATATATTGTTATATTGCCCATGCTTAAAGGGTTTTTGCGTCATGAAATTGTTCTTCAGATTGATGGAGAATGAGTTGTATGTGGTTCTTTTTGAAAAAGGGTTCTGCTATTATGATGTCAAGCTTGTAACAACCTTTTTGGTGCTGTATAGAACCCTTTTCTAAAAGGTTACAACATATTCTCATCAGACCATCAATCTGAAGAACCATTTCACCATGCAGAGAACCATTTAAGCATGCAAATGGATCTTTGGACCGTTGTCTTTACTAAAGAACCCTTGAAGAATCATCTTTTAAGTAACGTAGGCAAGAACCATTTTTCTCTAGTCCTAAAAATGTAGGAAAACAAACGCTCCCACACACACTTAACACAACTCTTTGTCTGCATCACACGCTCTTCTCTTCTCCCTCTTTTAATGTGTCTCTCTTTTCTCTGCATTAGGTGTCTGCATTACTCCTTTGAACTTGAGAAGGGGGGTAATTGTTGTGTCTGTGAGGGGGAGATGTCTGTGTGTCTGTCTGTCGGAGTGTGAGGACTAAATCTGGAAGTTAACCGCTGTCTGATCTCCAGGGAAGGATCATAGAGATACTCCCTGCTTCCTTTCTAAAGAAGCCGTGTCATTTTCTTACATTTCTCAGTTTCCCCCCACTCTCTTTTTTTAGACCTGATGTTCTGCTTTCACATTTATGCATTATGTATTGTGGGAACAGAACCGTTTCACAGCAACGACAGCCTCTGCACTTCGGTGGCTCTTAAAAGGCTTAAAAGTCCATCTTTGGAGATAATAGTATATCATACAGAGTCAGACACCATGTAAGCGAGTCTCTTAGAGATCACTTGAAGGGCCTGTATGACGGAAAACTGATTTTTCCACGCTGAAAAAAGAGTTTGATGTACGTAAACATTGTTAAAGGTTTAAAACATACTGTTTACTTCGGTCCATGCCGTCCATATATAGAAGCTAAGCTGCAAAAACAACCTGTTGTGAATTTACAGGTTTTTTCGTGATGTCACACAAACCATCACATTTACATACATCCGCCTCTGAGGCCTACAGCAGTTTAGCCCCGCCCATTCACGCTGAGTGTTTCAGCCTGGACCAGAGAACTTGTAGAGACGAGAATTAACTCTGTAATGTCTTCCGGGTTTCTCAAACGCTGGGCACTCCCTAGCGAGTCCAGAATGAGTGGGTTAAGATGGAGCATTTAAGTAAAATCATAGTTCATAATACTTAAACATGTTTAATTTAAATGAATGCATTGATTTTCTAAACACAGAACATTTTGACACTGCTATTTATATTATTAAACACTTTTGAACTCGAGCTATAGGAGTTCAGACAGCGCCTCATGTACGTTCATGACGTCAGTGAGCGAGAACAGCCAATGAGCTGCTCCACTCACCACCAATCAGCACTCAGTAGCAGTAATGTTAGCGTCCTGCTGCCCAAAATCGGTTTTATTGTAGAAAAACGACGTTTTCTTTGCTTTTTTTGTGAAATACATCCTTCTTCGTTTTTAGCCGTTTAGCTCCTTTCACCCTCAGCCATTGAGGACTCGCTCCTTGGGTCGCTCTCTGGTGTTTGCAGTCCTGTTTTTGATATAATGGGGGAAATAGGAAAGGGCCAGGCTCCTCATAATCCAGCTCTGCTGGGACTGCCTTTTGATTGGCTGCGCTGTATTATGCCACAATCAGAGCACAGCTCATTTACATGTAACAATCTTAAAAGCATGGCAACCAAAAGGGACCAAAGAGATAAAGAGAAAAAGCACGGAAACATTATAAGTGGATCTCAGGGGGCAAAACACAAAACACTGAGTAATGCTGGATATGAGGCCTTTAACAGCTCAACGCAGTTGACCTGCAGTTTGCACAGTCCTGGTTGGTAATAGTCATTGGGGATAAGCAGTGGTGCAGTCAGTCTGAATTAGTGGGTGTACTTTGACTAACTATTAGCCAGACTAGCCTTCCTAGCACTGTTACTACCTGTACGGGTTAAATGCGTTTTTGGGATGAAATTTAGACACAGCCTTATTTAATACTTCCAGATTTAGCCGTTCCGGCTATTAGGCTCCATTTCTTGTGCTCATGTTTCATGTTTAATCCACTTTCTAGATACGGTGATTCAGCAAAATGCAGACGCCAGACTTGCTAGTTAGCTAGTTAAGCTGTGTATTTAAAGCATGATGTCTGTGAATTTACTGGTTTTAACTGGGAAGGTGGTCTTCAGCACTGCTTAATCCAGACTCTAAGAAATCTCTCTCTCTCTCTCACTCTCTCTCTCTTTATCTCTCTCTCTCTCTCTTTCTTTATCTCTCTCTCCTTTTTCTCTCTCCCCCTCTCTTTATGTCTCCCTCTTTTCCTTTCACTTTTTCTCTTTCTCTTTCTCTCCTCTTCCTTTCTCTCTTTCTCTCTCCCCCTCTCTGGTTCTAATTGGGAAGGTGGTCTTCAACACTGCTTAATCCAGACTGTTCAGGTTAGAAAACTCTTTCTCTTTCTCTCCTTCTCTCTCTCTCTCTCGCTCTCTTTCTCTCTCTCTCTCACTGTCTCCCCCTCTCTTTATCTCTCCCTCTTTTCCTTTCACTTTTTCTTTTTCTTTCTCTCCTCTTCCTTTCTATCTTTCTCTCCCCCCTCTCCCTCTCTGACTTTTTCTCTCTCATCCTCCCTCCCTTTCTCACCATTTCTCTCTCTCTCTGTCTCTCTCTCTCTCTCTCTCTGTCTCTCTCTCTCTCTCTCTCTCTCTCTCTCTCGCTCTCTTTCTCTCTCTCTCTCACTGTCTCCCCCTCTCTTTATCTCTCCCTCTTTTCCTTTCACTTTTTCTTTTTCTTTCTCTCCTCTTCCTTTCTATCTTTCTCTCCCCCCTCTCCCTCTCTGACTTTTTCTCTCTCATCCTCCCTCCCTTTCTCACCATTTCTCTCTCTCTCTGTCTCTCTCTCTCTCTCTCTCTGTCTCTCTCTCTCTCTCTCTCTCTCTCTCTCTCTCTCTCTCTCTCTCTCTCTCACTGTCTCCCCCTCTCTTTATCTCTCCCTCTTTTCCTTTCACTTTTTCTTTTTCTTTCTCTCCTCTTCTTTCTATCTTTCTCTCCCCCCTCTCCCTCTCTGACTTTTTCTCTCTCATCCTCCCTCCCTTTCTCACCATTTCTCTCTCTCTCTCTCTCTCTCTCTCTCTCTCTCTCTCTCTCTCTCTCTCTCTCTCTCTCTCTCTCTCTCTCTCTGGTGGTGTGCAGTAGGGACTGTCAGTGTCTCTGGTGTAGCTGATGTGCTGCTGTTGCGAAGCTCACGCTGACTGATCTTCCAGGAAGCGAGTTGAGACGACAGCAGCGCTCGAGGCCGTGCGCCAACATATGTCCTGCATTATTACACCCATTATATGAAATTACAGTCCGTTACACTGCACCGTCTGTACTGCCTGATCCTGAGGAGCTGCTGGTGACGAAGCAGAACACAAATAAACGCGACTGTACTGTGGCCGTTTCAGCCGCAGCTCCGAGCCGTGCAGTGTGTCTGTTATGACTGTAGCTTTCTCAATTCCAGTCCTGTGTTTATGTGAGTCACTCAGGGGAAAGATGTCCCACACAGAGAGAAGGAAAATTCATCCCCGTGTGGTCAGTTTAACAACATCCTGGAGGAGCTCTCCTCTTCACTCTGAAGTGCTTTCCTGATGAGTAAGAGTCCATTCATTCAGCCGCTCTGTTTCTGAGGGTCTGAGTTCCTGAGTTACAGTATTCACAGACGTGAATGTGTTCTTCCTCTTCATTTGGCTGCATCTGATTGTAATGAGGACATTCCTTGAGAAATACAGTTCAAATTTTGGCCCAATCCCATTTCTAATTTACACCCCTACCCCTTGTTTTCGAGTGTCACTTTGCCCCTTGGAACTGAGTTACAAGTTGTAGTGGTTATAATCGTCCCACTACAAAATGGGGCCCTCAAATAAAAAGAGCATCACTTCATTAACAGCTACCAGCGCTGCTCTGTAGGCGACCCTGCCAGTCTGCAGTGACAGCAGAGGAGGGTAAAGTTCAGCTCCTCACTGCTGGACTTTAGTTACATTTAGGGCATCATGTGCCTTCAAAGAGGGGGGGGCAATTATTATTACCCACCCCTCATTCTTCAGTGATATGAAGCTGAACTCATTCGCCAGCTTCTAGTCTGAATTTTCCCATTCCACCTTAAATGTTGCAGCAGTTCTGATGCCTGAGGTGCCAGAATGTAACTGCTGCACCATTTAGGGTGGAATGGGAAATTGAACTAGCTAACTACTGAGACTTTAGCATACTACTAGCAATTTTTTATGCTTGTTATGAAGTAAAGGGCCATAATACATTGAAACGACATTAAACTAAGATGTGTGGCCATCTTGCCTTTTTTTTCTTTTTTTCTCATAACACTGTGTTTGGAGCCTCTGAAAAGCCTCCATTTGTAGCCCTAACACTTCGTCCTACCCCTCTAACTCAACAAACATTGGGACACCCTACCCCTAGACGTGAATGGGTAGGGCTAAGTGGTAGGGGCGAGGGTTGAAATGGGACTGGGCCTAAGTCTTGCTAAATCAGTATTTGTGCAATTAATGCTTTTATATTTTTGAATAATCAGAAATTCTTAGTATTATTACACTAATATTTCCAAAACATTGATAAGGTTAAACTTACACTCATTCTGATTTGCTGGTTAATTGATAGTTACCAGTTATAGTCAACATCAGTGGTTTCAGTATATTAAAGGAGAATTCGACTGATTTTCCAAAATTTCAGCATAATTCAGTGGTTGAGAAGTAAACAGGGTCATTCAGAGTGGTTTGGTGTGAAATGGTTGATTATAGAGACTCTTTATAGAGATGTCTTTACAGTGGTGGTGATAGGAACCAGGGGTCACCATGTCTACAACACATATATAGACATTTTATTTACTAAAATGATTCTTACATGCTGCTGCTATTCTACAGTGTTACGTCTTCTGTAAATTAAAATGAAATAAGCTTAATATTCAGAATGATTCATATTCAAAAAGTGGTGATCAAATCTCAAGGAAGATAAACTCAATAGCTCCCATTTAGTAATGTACCCAAAAAAAACTTGAAATATTAAATAGAGCATAAACTACTTTTTGTGTCAAGCTAATAGTATTTCAGTCAGAGCTGTAATAGTTATTTTTGAATAAAATAGCAGTAATTATTAATATGACAAGTTATTCCAAACTCTTGCACTTTAGTATTGATAGTATTCTAATAACGTCACCATTGCGCTGCCACCATTTTGTTTGGCAGCTTCAAGTTCATTCGGCAGTGCTGTGGCTGTTTCTAATGAAATAAAGCCATAACCGATCCAGCGAAGGCAGTAAAACACATGTTTAAAACCCTTTTAAGTTTTAAAGCACTTTAACCAGTGTATTTGAGTGTACTGACTTGATTTTCTTTGATTTGTGGTTGTAATGATGGCAAACGAAAGCTATAATCTAAACGGCTGAGATTTGAAAATGCATACTAGCACACTAAACAGTATGCAAAAATAGCATATACCATTAGAAGTGCACTCAGTAGGGGAAGTGCAGAAGTGTGTGGTTTGGGACGCAGCATTAGATCAGCCGGTGAAACACATTCAACCACTCCGATGGCTGATTAGCTACGCTGTGCTGCTCATTAACTGCTCAGTCACTGTTAAACATCTCCAAGCAAAAGTTTGAGGCATTTGTTTATTAAGGATGATTTATTGAAGTAAATTAATGCATTTTTTGATGTAAACCGATGTTAGCTTCGCATTCGCCAACTTTTAAATTTCGTTCTACATTTAAGGCGCCTCAGTGTAACTGCAGCTCCATTTAAGGTGGAACGGAGGATTCAAATATGACTCTGGCGGATAAGACGCTGACTTGAGCTCGATGTATGTATGAATTTATTTTTTTAGGGCTTTGGCAGTTTTGGTAGCCACTAGTTTTATGAAATATCACGCACTGGAATTTTCTGAATTCTGGAGATATGCAGGTTATACGGGTCCAGTTCACCAACCCAGCTAATTTTTCTCACAGCATTTTCTGGAGACGCATCTAAAGTGTCTACATGTCTAAATCTTTTTCGTGGTCATTCTGGTCTGTTTTGCTTGGTTTTTATCTACCTGCAGGGTTTAGCTGCAGTAACAGTGATGGGACGAGTTCTATTAGAGCACAGCCAGAGTTTCAGCTCACCTACCAACATGGCGACGTGGTCTTCTTAATGACGTAATCAAATACTAATATGTTCAGTTCAGCTGAGCAGAGAGCTTGGGAAAGAACGCAGACAATGTGAAGAATAGCAAGAGTGTATTAATATGAAATGAGATCAAAAGTATCTCCTGTGAAGTCTCAGCTGTCTGTCTGACGTGTGTGTGTGTGTGTGTGTGTGTTCAGCGGTGTGTGTGAGGGTGATGCTGAGAGGTGTCTGATGGAGACGGTGTCAGGACTCAGTGCTCCAAACGTATCTGTCTGTCATCACCTGAGAGACAGATGGAAGTGAGACTGATGCTGCATGTCACAGGCTGTGTTGTGCTCAGAAGCAGAGCTGGGTAATAAAATTATGTTTGTTATCAAAATCAGACAGTTTTTAAAGTCACTATGTGCATTTGAGGTGCTACAATAATATAATCGTCCTTTTTGTTCCTCAGTCTGCTTTTAGCAGCAAAGACTTTACCTTTCATTTGACCCCAGAGTTTTATTGCCGGCCAAGTTTGGCCAACAGAGAAGTTTAATTTGACCTCGGCTCTCTCAGCCAATGAGAAAAAACACATACACACAAACATTATACAGTCATATGCAAAGGTTTGGTCAAATTACATGTTTTGTTTATTTTTTTTAGTGAAAATAAGGTAACACATCCTCTACAGCCAATGAGTCAAACAGAAGGCATGCAGGCCGAGGCAGGCCCGCGGTACAACCTTATCCGGCCCGCGAAAAAATTATTATATTAATAAATATTATTCCGTTTCACAATGAGCTGCACTACAACCCCCAGCATGCACTGCTGCTAGAGGTGAAAGATTAATCGTTTTTATATTGAGATCACAGTTTAAGAGCTGCAATTTTTTTAAAATTAAAACCTACACTCTTAAAGAAGATCATCAAGGTTCTTACAAAAGATGGTTCTTTAGTAAAACAGTGGTTCTATATAGAACCCATAAACACTAAAAGACCCATTTTGCTTAAATAGTTCTTTGCATGGTGAAAAAGTTCCTCAGAATGATGAAAAATGTGCTGTATGGTTCTATATAGCACCAAAAAGGGTTCCGCTATTGTTACAATGTCAAGCTTGTAACTTTCTGGTGCTATATAGAACCCTTTTCAAAAGGTGCTAGAGTGTCAGGGTCCAGAATACTATTAAGAAGTGCATACGGTAATATTTGATGATTATCATTATTAAACGATATGAGGAAATTTTTACTGTGATATCTCGATTTCTGGCCGTGTGACCCAGCGCTGTTCAGGAGTCAGGATGGAGTGTGTTAGAAGGAATTACTGAGTTTTCTCTCTTTGTTATTGTGTGACGTGAATCTACCTGTTCTCTACTATCTGTAGTCGCCTCCCACTTGCCTGCTGGTGCTCATATGTGCCCCGTGTGACTGGAGAATGTGTTTGCTATCAGATACCTCCAATAACATGTTTCTTTTCAGCGCATGGAGGCGCATGTCCGTCTAAACAGGAGGAGGATTAGATTTCAGTCACGCTGAGCAGAGTCCCAGGAGAACGCAGGCTGTACGGCAGAAAAACACTGGCTTCAGGATGTTCCAGAGAGACGCAGAGCAACCATGCAGAGAGAGAGAGAGAGAGAGAGAGAGAGGTTCATTGAGTTCTGTGTGTCTGGAGGCAGATAAGAAGCTACAGCTTACAACTAGGGTTGTTTCAATGTCTCTCTCTCTCTCTGTCTCTCTCTCTCTCTCTCTCTCCTGATACTGATTACAGTACCTGAATTCAGGACATCAGCTGATACTGAGAACCTGTCTGATATCAGTTCCCTTCATTCTTCTTAATATCTGTGTAGACTGAATCAGAATGTTTGTACACATAAAGGCTGGCTGTACTTCCGGGTGGATCACTCGCATCCAGAAATCTACAGTAATTGCAAACATAACAGACAAAACATTGACTGTGTTTACATGCACTGATTTTTGCTGATCTGATTGAACACATTCTGATTATAGATTAAGACTGAGGTGTTTATTCTCACTCTACTTAACAATCTGATGAAAATCTCTGCTTACATGCTCACTACAAGTAATCCTATACAAAATCACCGCTTAGCGTAGACGTTTCCATGACAACAAGCATCACGTGAATCCAGTCAGAGTGAGATGAGCAGCAGTGAGCAGCGCTTGTTTTTAATTGCTTTAAAATGATGTCAGACTCAGGAAAACGTCCTTCACGTGTCCTCGTTAAAGAAGGCCGAGAGGAAGACGTCGTGTTCTGAGACACATAAGCTGGACGTCCGTCCCACCGCCGTCTTTTAAAGATCAGAGCATAAACTTCGTCTCCTCTGCAGACCAGTTTCTGCCCCGCCATGCTGAACGGTATAAAGTTTCACTATGACGCGACGAACATGATCAGAACGGACTTAAACTTTCTGATAGGGAATGTAATCAGATACAACATTATTCTTCTATTTAACGGAATGTTTACAGGATTACTCACCTCTATTGAAACCCAAGGCATTAATTGAGAGAGTAATAAGCTAAATATGTAGAAAATCATCATTTATATGCTACATTTTGTTGGGAGGTGTCTGTCCCAAACCCTAAATTTACACTTGTAAAAAATGTCTTTTGGAATAAGCATTAATAAACATTTATGTAGGGTTATATCAGTTGTCATGACAAGCTTATGTATGTCATGTAGCCTAATGAACTGTACCCTTCAGTAAAGTGTTTATGAACGATCCATATGTTGGCATTACAGTGTCTTATTTGGGTCAGTGGGATTTTTGCCAGCGCTCTGTAAAGTGTGTCCAACATCCGTGAAAAAATGCAGAACTTGGATAGGTCAGTTGCCTGAGATCGTTGTTTAATGCAAAGCTGTAACTGTGAAGAGGAAAAGAAATAACCAGTCAGACAAAAAATAAATAAATGAAGTGTGTGACAGTGTGTATGACATTGTACTGTACTGAAATTATGACTCTCGCTCTGTTCGTGGGAAAGTCCGTTTTTCACATTAAGGCTATTTCGACTTTCCTGTTGAGTGTGATTTGCGAATTCTTTCCTTGGACGGTCTCATGAATTGTGAATGAGTGTTTTTCTGTTGAATATTTAATCAGTTATTCATCATGCACCTGCTTAGCCTGCCAGCTGTTTTGTATGTTACAGTAATTTTATCTCGACTGTGCTCATTACAGCGTACAGATTAATCACACAGCCGCTCAGGGGGCGTGACATTTGTGTAAAAGTGGAATTTGGCTGTGTGTGCAGTGATGCTGAGATGTTTGTGTGTGTGTGTGTTCTCAGTGTGAGTCGACCTGCGGAGTGTAATAGTGTGTGTGATGGAGGCGCTCGCACTGCTGGAGGTTCTGAGTGAATGTGGGTCGTGCAGGCTGTTCACTCTCTGAGAGAACCTCAGTTATTTCTTGTTTTTCTGTCTTTAACTTACTAACAGTTAAAGATTAGTATGGGTAATATGCATTGCAAAAAATTATCTCGCCAACTGAATTCATCATAAATCTAGTTGATATATCTAATATTTTACTTTATGAGATTGTTGTAAGAATATTACAAGATTATATCTATATTTTCTAACTGTTTGTCATTACACATGTGAAAATCACATTTTTACTAGTGAAAATTCATTTGTTGCAAGTAAAAACTGAATTTTTAATAGTCGACATTTAATATTACTAGTAATTTTAAAGTTCACATGTCGAAATCAAATTCCTGATACCAAAAATTAAATATTTACTAGTTGAAATTTCATTTTCATGTCTAAATTGAATTGCTGACATCAAGAAAAGTGGAATGAAAGCTAAAAAAGCTTGCTGTAGTAATTCAAATTTCAGCATGTCCATTTTTTTATAATAAAAAGTACCAAATGTTAAACTGTAATTTATGTTAGTAAAATTTGTTAATGTAATTTTTATAAACTGGAAAAAAGCTTGAATTATTACCAATTGTA